>NC_090648.1:300013404-300118404 GCF_040937935.1 Hyperolius riggenbachi | reverse complement strand
TATCTAAAACAAATATGTGGTTACCTGAACAGCTCCAAACTGCCTGAGCACCCCTGTCAACTGCTATACATTATGTGTACATAGTTTTCAAGAAAAACTAAAGCATCAAATTATATACTACAATAGAGGCCTTGTAAGACAATGTTCTATAGCATTTTCCTGCAATGTTTTCCTTTATGTAGGTGATGTAAACTGGGCGACAACTAATATATATTATTCATCATTATTCATCATCATGATCATCCACCTGATCCCGACCTATAGAAGACGTCTGGAAGCAGCAAAACCAGCAAATCTGCAAAAGTGTGGTCAAACGAGGCAAAAGAACAACTTCAGACCTGTTTCGACAACACAGACTGGAGGGCCCTGGAATCACCTAACCTGGATGAATGGGCTGACACTGTCACTTCCTACATAAGATTCTGTGAGGAAACCTGCATTCCCTCAAAGTCCTTCAGGGTCTATCCGAACAATAAACCCTAGTTCTCCAACAAGTTACGTAAGCTGCGGAAGCAAAAAGAGGCTGCACATAAGTCCGGCTCCATAGAGGACTTCAGGTCAGCAAGGAATTCCCTTAACAAAGAACTGAGAGTGGCTAAAAGGTAATATGCAGATAAGATGAGGAAGAACCTAAGCTCAAACGACCCAAGGGCTGTTTGGAGGGGGCTCAAGGCGGCCACAAACTACAAGCCTCCCCCTCTCCATGCAACACCAAGCGCTGAGCTAGTTGAGGAACTGAGCAGCTTCTACTGCAGGTTCGAGGACCTGACAGACCGACAGGGGTACCGCCCCGCCCCCCCCACTGCCCTCTCTCAAAGCCCGAGCTCTCCCTCCCCAGTAGTGAGCGAGGCGGAGGTTCTGCGCCACCTGTCCTCACTGAACGCCAGGAAAGCCTCAGGACCGGATGGGGTGTCCCCAGCCTTCCTGAAAACCTGCTCACGGCAGCTGGCCCCCATCCTCACTTCCATATACTCCAAGTCCCTGAGAGATGGCAAGGTACCTGCATGCTTTAACCACTTAAGCCCGAAGGGTTGAAATTTTTTTACATCCGAGCAACTTTCACCCCCCATTCATTTGCCAATAACTTTATCACTACTCATCACAATTAATTGATCTATATCTTGTTTTTTCCGCCACCAATTAGGCTTTCTGTGGGTGGTATATTTTGCTAAGAGCCACTTTACTGTAAATGCATTTTAACAGGAAGAATAAGAAAAAAATGGAAAAAATTCATTATTTCTCAGTTTTCAGCCATTATAGTTTTAAAATAATACATGCCTCCATAATTAAAACTCACGTATTGTATTTGCCCATATGCCCCGGGTATTTCACCGTTAAAATTATGTCCCTATCACAATGTATGGCGACAATAATTTATTTGGAAATAAAGGTGCATTTTTTCCGTTTTGCGTCCATCACTGTTTAGAAGCCCATAATTTATTAAATCATATTGATATACTCCTTTGACATGAATATTTAAAAAGTTCAGACCCTTAGGTAACTATTTATGTTTTTTTTTTTTTATTATTGTAATTTTTTTTTAATTTTTTTTTTATTTAAACTTGTATGTGGGTATTTTTTGGTGTGGGAAGTAAACAGGGTTTTTTTTTAAATATATTTATAGGTTAATTCTTAAAACTTTTTTTTTGTAAGTGTAATTTGCTATTTGGCCACAAGATGGCCAGAATCAAAAAGTCCTGGGAGCGATCAATCTCGCTCCCAGGCAGAAGAAAGGAGACCAGAGCTCAGAAAAGCCGCAGCATCTGAAGAGACGCTGTCGGCTTTTCTCCGGGGGGGTCCGATCAGCGAAAGGGATTTATAATCCCTTTCACTGATCGGTGGGCTAGCGGGCAGCAGCGGGGGCGCGCACGGGGGGGCCCGGGGGCGCGCGCGCGACCCGCGGGAGTGTGCGCAGCCCAACTGGACGAGAAATCTCGTCCAGTTGGGCTTAAGTGGTTAAAAAGTCCATTATCCCTGTCCCAAAAAAACAAGGAGTCTCAGACCTTAACAATTTCAGACCTGTGGCCCTCACTTCTGTTGCTATGAAAACCTTTGAGAAAGTGATCCTATCCCTCCTTAAGAACTCCACACTGCACTGTCTGGATCTGTTCCAATTTGCATACAGGTCAAATAGGTCCACCGACGACGCTATCAATATATGCCTGGAGTACATCACCGGCCACCTGGACAGCCCGGACTCATATGCCAGGATGCTCCTCCTCGACTTTAGTTCGGCTTTCAACACCATCTGTCCTCGTATACTGCATGACAACCTAGAGGAACTCGGTGTCCACCCCTCCGTCCGCTGCTGGATCACGGACTTCCTTACAGACAGGTCCCAAGTAGTTAAGCTGGGCGACATCTCGTCCAGGCCAAGGATTACCAACACTGGAGCCCCTCAGGGATGTGTTTTGTCACCCTTCCTGTTCTCGCTCTATACCAACAACTGTACGTCTAAGGATAACTCTGTTAAGGTTATCAAATTTGCAGACGATACCACCATTGTTGGCCTCGTAAGCGAGGGAAATGAACAGGGCTACCGAGACGAGGTGGACAGAATCTGCCACTGGTGTGGAGCAAACAAGCTGGTGCTCAATACCACCAAAACTGTGGAGATGGTCATTGACTTCAGGAGGCAGAGGACGACCCCCCACCCAATTCTCATCGACGGGACTGAAGTTGAAATCGTTTCCAGCGTTCGACTACTGGGCACAACCATATCCGATGACCTGAGCTGGAAGAACAACACCATCACAACCCAAAAGAAGGCCCAGCAAAGACTCTTCTTCCTGCGCCAACTAAAGAAGTTTGGTATGGCCCAAGAACTCCTCAAATCCTTCTACTCCGCCACCATAGAGTCAGTCCTTTGCACCTCGATACTCGTATGGTACGCTGGTGCCACCGCCAGCGACAGATACAAAATTCAGAGGGTCATCAGATCAGCAGAGAAAATAATTGGGAAACCCCTCCCCCCTCTGGAGCTCATCCACAACTCTAGGTTGTGCTCTAGAGCAGCAAAGATTGCCAATGACCCATCACACCCAGGCCATTGCTTCTTCCGACGGCTCCCATCGGGTCGGAGGTTCCGGGCCATCCCCACCAAGACATCTAGGCACAGAGACACTTTCTTCCCCGCAACGGTGAGGCTATTGAACTCCCTATAAAGCCCATGGTGCCCCCCTCACACTTGTACTTAGCCGTCACCACCCATGACCCATGAGTGTTTACGGTACTGGATTCTTCTGAGTACGTTGTGCCGCTTCTTGCTGTGATACTGCCTGTTTTTCCTTGCATTGTATATTTCTGCTGTAATGTAATGTTGTGCACTGTTCTTACGTTATGTCTCTACTGTAACTTATTTTTGTAAGCTGCCCTGTGATGCTAAAACCAATTCCGGGCATGACCCAGTCATGCTTGGCGAAATAAACGATTCTGAATCTGATACCAAATAGTCAAGGCAGGCAGAAGAGCTTTTTAAAATCTTGTGACCAACTTACTAGCAAGTAATTATATAGCACTACATACATTGTTATTTATGCCTTTATTACACTTTTCCATTCTGCTTACCTCTGAAATCGTTAATGTATTGTGTTCTTGGCTAATTCATTGTAAGGCTTGCTATACATGCATCGATTTTCTGATCGAATCTTCCAGCAATCTTTTGCTTTTATTGACTGAATCAAGTTTGAGCAGTTAATTAACTGTAAGGCCTGAGACCCACTAGGAGTGCTTTTGTAGCGCTTGCCGATCGCCAAAGGAACAGCTAATGCAGACCAGTCCACACAACTTGCCTGCAGATACCTACTTCACTTTCCACCACATACCGAACAAGGCTTAGTGAACTTAAAGCGGACCTGAACTTAGAACGTCCTTTCTGCTTTAAAAGCTATGCGATAGCATAACCTTTAAAGGACCTCTGTCGCAAAAATCTTAAAATACATGTTAACATATACAAATAAGAAGTATGTTTCTTCGGAAGTAAAATGAGCCATACATTACTTTTCTCCTATGTTACTGTCACTTACAGTAAGTAGTAGAAATCTGACATTATCGACAGATATTGGACTAGCCCATCTTCTCATAGGGGGGTTCTTAGGGTTTTCTTTATTTTTTAGAAGCACTTAGTGAATGGCAGTTGCTCCGTCCAACTGCCCAAAAAAGTGTACAGTGAGCAGGGAGGCTCTTTTTTAGGGAATGTCTTTATAAAGACTAAAGGCCATGCTGAGAATCCCCCATGAAGAGATGGACTAACCCAAAACCTGTTGGTAATGTAGATTTCTACTACCTATTGTACGTGACAACAACATAGGAGGAAATTTGTGTTTTAAATTTTAAGATTTTTGCGACAGTTCCTCTTTAAACAAAAAACAGGTCTTTGTTATACCGGATACAAATCCTAAAATAAATCTGCACCGTTTCTACTTCCCGATTCATAGAAGCAGACATATTAACATACTATGCTTTCAAATGAGCTCATCTGCCGTGACAGATATATGACCCAGGAAAGAGATCAGATTACAATTTGTGATTAGACACAAATGAGGGGGGGGGGGGGGGGGGGGGTCAGGCAGCCAGATCCCCAGTGTGGCTGTGTGTGTGTAGTTCCTTGTGTGGCTAGGTTTCCCCCCTGTAGCCAGCAGCCTTAACTCACCACCCAGGCTCCAGTGATGAGCAGCTGTGGACCCCTTCGCTCTCGCCGGCATTCCCGCTCGTACTACCACTCAGTTCCAGATCTAGGCTTGATGACGTCATCAAGCCGGGACGCGACGCTGAACACAGAAGCGAGCGGGGATGCCGGCTAGAGCAGAGGGGAGCGCCGAACGTAAGGAAGGTGAGTGGATCCTCTTCCTTCCCCCTACCGCCACATCACTAAACAGTGATCACTATGATCCGCCGGCGATCATAGTGATCACATGATCAGAAATACGCAATGGCTTCTGGTCACCGAGGGGAGATGTCAGCTGTCATGTGACAGCTTAATCTCCACTCTCGGGTGTGCACGATCGCATCAGGAGCGGAAACGGCGGGTGGCGTAGATCCTGCGCCGCATCAGGTTAGAAAAGCCACAAGTGCGGCGTCTGTAAGGTTTTCAGGCCTCTTTCACAAAGGGTGGATGAACTGTGCAGCAAGTAGCTGGCAACATTATCTTTAAGGATTACAGACTCACCCGAAAATAAACCCTGTTTTGTAGCTATCAGTCCTGTCCTTGCCAAGCTCCACAAAGCAACTTACTAATATCAAAACTCAGATATTTGGCTAACAGGTAGACACAATAATCCTGATTTGCTGAGCTTTTTCAGCTTAGTACAGCACTACTTCTGTGTCTTTTTCATGTATTTCAATAAAATATGAACAATTTTTTTTCTTTGCTTGGTCTCACCTTTGCCATATTTTACAAATACAAATGCCATGGTTTTACTCATGCCCACTGCCCTCTAACCTTGCTGGTCAGAGCTGTGGAAAGTCTAGATCAGGCTCTCTCAACCAGGGTTTCCTGGAACCCCAGGGTTCCTCGAGTACTCTGCAAGGGTTCCTCGAGTACTCTGCAGGGGTTCCTTGGCATTTTCCCCCATCGTGGGGGTAGTATAATAGAGCACATTATAATAGGTGATACTTCAACAAAAAGCACTAAATTGGGGGGTCAGGAGACAGTATAATGAGGGGCAGTGAAATAAACAGCCACACATACTTTTAAGGATCATGCCTCCTCCAAAATAAATGCAGGGGTTCTTCGAGATCAAAAAATTGTTTGCAAGGGCTCCCTGATATCCCAAAGTTATTTCCAGGGTTCCTCCAGGGTAGAAAGGTCAAGGCTGGTCTAGATGATATGCAGGTTGCCATCTTGCTCTTCAAATTATGAAAATGGTATTCTCTGCATCAGACACTTTTAACACCAAACACTTAAAGGTGAGCTTTACTGTATATACTGTAAATGAATAAAATTGCTTATTTTTTACATAAAAAAGTTAAGGTGCACTTCAAAGTTCACGAATGTAGCTGCCAAAATAAAAATGGAGCTCTGTCCTAAGCAAACAGAAATAAAAACCTCAATCTGTTGCTGGTTCCCCTTAAAATCTCTGCAATTACAACATGCATTGTCACCACAATACCACACAGGTGCTCACTCACTGGAGTTACAGACAGACCAAAATGTCACGTAGCGTGTGATAAATGGCCTCTCTGGTCTGAATGGCTATCATCAAACTGCAACTCTTGAAGTGGTCTCACAGACATCTCGCCATCAAATGGAATAGGGAGGAGTGAACTTTTCACAGGTTGAGGGCTGGAGATATAGATCATCTTGCCTGTGTGTAATGTGACAAACAGAACATGGCTACTCTCATTGTACCACAGGAATAATCAAACTGTTGAACCTGTTTGCAGCTAGATTTGCTGTGCAAACTTCAATTAAGATATATAGACCAGTTACTTGTTCTAGTTAGTTTTTCATCTCGGATCCGCTTTAAATTCAGCACAGGTGGCAACATCTTTACTGTTGGTAAGGTGCATTACCGCAGTATGGTGGTTTGTTGTGTGTTCTGAAGCCAGCAAAAACAACAACTGGTCTACCAGGGTGCACTGGGAAGAGAAGGCTTTGTGGCATTGTAGCCTAGGCTAAAGATCACTGGGAGGGCAGGGTTACATGGCAATATATACATGTAGGAAGTGTTGCTTATACATTCTGAGGAATATTGCTGCTAGTTACAATAAGTTGCAGTGCATTTACAAATCTGTGGATGGGGGATGGGTTGAGTTGGTAACTTTCCATATTCATGCTGTCTCCTTTCAAGATATCCTGTTACTTCCAGACTTTAGTGCCTGTGCATTAGACATACAAGAAGCTTTGAAATGTATTTACTTCACATGTACACATCACATATACTTTTTCCACATTGCTTTACTCAAAACATTGACAAGTTGTGTTAGGAACTCTGCATGTAGTGTGTCTATGATCAGTTTTTGGGTTGTGGGAGAATTGCAAGCTTTGCACTTTGGAATCCAAATATTAATTTAAACAAAAACAATCATTCTAACTTTTGACCTAATAGAAATGGTACACTTTTTATTCTAATGCTGGGGATACACGGTACGTTTCTGTACCGTGTATCGACCAGCTGATCCCGATCATGCCGCTCGACCCCCGCCCGCTCGATTCCCACCTGCGGACAATGGCAGGGAATCAAGCGCTGATAAGGAAGCGCCAATCGATCCGCAAGGATGAGCGGGGATGCGCCGGCATAAGTGTATGCCCGGCATAGGATGAATCAAAATTCAGTTACAGTACTAGCTTTTCCATTGACTGCATCTTATTCCTATAACAATTACCTGCCTTTTTTCTGCTGTACCATAAGCAATTCACTTTATTTAGGGGTGAATAGGTACTGTATCGTCACATTTTCAATAATTTTACCGTTGGCTTTTCACCTTGAAAATAACCATTTTGTTTGGAGTTATTAGGCAAGCAGTTTATTTCTCTAATAGCTTTGCCGACACAGTCAGGCAGGCAGCTAGCTAGAGAGAAGTCTAATATTTAAACTTTTGGCAGGACAGGAAAACCTTTTTAAAGCGGATCCGAGATGAAAATCTAACTATAACAAGTAACTTGTCTATATATCTTATCTAAAGTTTAGATCATTTACACAGCAAATCTAGCTGCAAACAGCTTCAATAGAATATGATTATTTCTCCCTGTGATACAATGACAGCAGCCATGTTATTTGTAAACATTATACAGAGGCAAGCTTATCTGCATCTTAAGCACTCAGCCTGTGAAAAAAAAAAAATCTAACCCCCCCCCCCCCCTCCTCCTCCCCTCTGAAATCTCTGGCTAGTAATACCTCCCCCTCCTCATGCCCAGACTGAGCTCCCATGAGCCCTTGCTACTGTTTGAAATTGCCAGGGCTCTCTGTAATGCTGTGGGCAAGGCTTGTTTAGTTTATAGGGAATTAGAGTATTAAAACAAAGAAGTATTTGGCTTGAGGAATGCCCTATAAACAATAGAAGAGGAACACAATTATGCAATGAGTAAAAGATCCTCTCGATGCACTTTAAAAGGATACATTACAGAGTTTTATTCCTATCCAATAGTCAACAAATTAAATGGAGGCCAACACAGGCCCCGATTTAAAAAAGTGAGTGTGGTAGTTCAGAGAAGGGCGGGAAATTACCGCTAGCGGTAAATGAGGGTTTTTGCAGTAAATTCATTAAAAAAAAAATTCCGAGTGCGAGGTGATTGAGATAGCAGTCGATAAGTGTGCGGTGTGGTGCGGAAAGCTGTCGGTATAATTTGCTGAGTGCGGTAGTTTGCCTCGGACTTCCTAATGACAAGGTGCATGCTGGGCAGAAGTGGGCAGTTTTAGATCTATATATCTGTATAAATTATTCTTATAAATTATCTAACTCTGTGCGATTTCTAAAAACCTGGGAATACACCATACAATTTTCTGTTAGATTCTTCTGTTAGATTTTTAGAATGCATAATTAGATTATTCTCTGTAGAGAATGGTTATTACCTCTGGTGCATTGTCTTCTGTTTATCTCCTGCTGAGTAGAACAATGCCTAAGGGCTGGTGCACACCAAAACCCGCTAGCAGATCCGCAAAATGCTAGCAGATTTTTAAAGGTTTTTTTTTATTTTTATGAGGCGTTTTGCTAGCGTTTTGCGGATTGCTGCTGCGGTTTTCAGTATAGTAGATTTCATATATTGTTACAGTAAAGCTGTTACTGAACAGCTTCTGTAACAAAAACGCCTGCAAAACCGCTCTGAACAGGCGTTTTTCAGAGCGGTTTGCGTTTTTCCTATACTTAACATTGAGGCAGAAACGCATCCGAAATCCAAAAAATGCCTCACCCAGGCATTTTTCGTTTCTGCAAAACGCCTGCCGCTCTGGTGTGCACCACCCCATTGAGATACATTGACCAAGCAGATCCGCAGCCGCAAGCGGATCTGAAAACGCCCAAAAAGCCGCTCGGTGTGCACCAGCCCTAAATGCTTGGCAGATAAATGGTAAGATAGACACATTTCAAACATGTTGAACTTTATCTATCTGGCAGGTAAATCTAATGCTGGGCATACTCGGCATACTATCTGTAATGCTGGGGGTACACGGTACGATTCTGTACCGTGTATCGACCCGCTGATCCGGCCAGCTGATGATCTTCAGCTGGCCCGATCAAGCCGCTCGACCCGCGCCCGCTCGATTCCCGCCGGCGGACAATGGCAGGGAATCGAGCGGCTGATAAGGACCGCCGGCGGGGACGGGCACAAATCGATCTGCGCGGACGTGGCGGGGATGCGGCCGGATCGACCCGTCTATGCACAGCATAAGATAGTGCGCCGGTATCGAGCCAGCGGCTCAATGCCGGCGTGTCCCCGCTCGTCCACGCGGATCGATTTCGGCTTTCTCTGCCAGACCTCTATTCAATAGCAGGCGACATTCAAAAGCCACGCCTTCAGACTCAGCCTGGCCACTGTAGGATGGTATACCTGTCCCTGCTTCAGAAGCCGTTCTGAGATTGGTAGGACCAATGGATCTTCTACCACCAGGGAGAGTAACAAAGGATACCAAGCCTTCCTCAGCCAGTCTGGAGCAATCACAATTATTGTGGGCTGATCTTTTACCACCTTTTGTAGTACCCTTCCTAAAGTGGAATGAAACCCAGCATTTCTTCTTTGCTCTAAAAGATTATTGACAGCATATAATATACGAACACAATTATTTATTTATTTATTTATTTTTTTGTAAAACAGCATTAACCACTTGAGGACCCACCCTTTACCCCCCCTTAAGGACCAGCGCTGTTTTAGCTGATCTGTGCTGTGCACAGATCAGGGTGCAGGCAGAGCGACCAGATCGCCCCCCTTTTTTCCCCACTAGGGGGATGATGTGCTGGGGGGGTCTGATCGCTCCTGCCTGCCGGGTGTTGCGGGGGGGGCACCTCAAAGCCCCCCTCCGCGGCGAAATCCCCCCCCTCCTACCTGGCCCCCGTGGTGATCCGGGCTGCACAGGACGCTATCCGTCCTGTGCAGCCAGTCACAGGCTGTCCCCTGTCACATGGCGGCGATCCCCGGCCGCTGATTGGCCGGGACCGCCGATCTGCCTTACGGCGCTGCTGCGCAGCAGCGCCGTACAATGTAAACAAAGCGGATTATTTCCGCTTGTGTTTACATTTAGCCTGCGAGTCGCGATCGGCGGCCCGCAGGCTATTCACGGAGCCCCCCGCCGTGAATTGACAGGAAGCAGCCGCTCGCGCGAGCGGCTGCTTCCTGTTTAATTAGCCTGCAGCTGGTCCTGCAGCTGCCACTTTGCCGACGCACGGTATAAGCGTGCGGTCGGCAAGTGGTTAAAAGGGTTAAATCACAGTACTGACTTTCTCCTGCAGGGGCAGCCTCATGGAACTGGTGATAACCTCATCTTGTATTTACATTCTTTAGGTGCGTACACGCACTACGGCCGCCAACAACGGGTCCGTCAGACCCTCCTACTGGGCGGACTTTCAGGCAACAGTAGCGGATCGCTCAGAAACAGCCTTATCAGTCCGCCGACAGTGCGTACACACGCACTACTGTCGCCTGAAAGTCCGCCCAGCGGGAGGGTCTGACGGACTAGTCGTAGTGCGCGTGTACGCACCTTTTGTTTGATACAATAAGTAAACATTCTCTGACTGTGCAGAAACTTCTGCTAATGAGTCCTGAACTGAAACACTGCTCAGAAATCATTACTGGGTGCATTTACAATAGAAATAAAACAGTTATGAATAAAATGCACCAGCAGCTTTCGAAGTAAATAAACTGAACTTTGGGAAGTTACAATTTCTAAATGAATAATAATACTTGTGGACAAACGCAAATATGATAATTGTATGGGTTATAAAAAGTATGAAAACACATTTTTATTGACTATTTTGTCAGAGTTTAAAACTGCTTTAAGCAGGGCTGTGAAGTTGGTACAAAAATCATCCGACTCAGTTTATAAAACCACCAACTCCAAGTACCCAAAATGGCTCTGACTCCTTAGTCTAATGCTTACCAGGGCTGTGGATTTTGTACAGAAATCATCTGACTCCTCAGTTTATGAAACCACCAACTCAGACTCCAGGTACCCAAAATTGCTCCGACTCCTCTATTCTGTCTCCACAGCCCTGGTTTTAAAGAGAACCCGAGGTGGGTTTGAAGAATGTGATCTGCATACAGAGGCTGGATCTGCCTATACAGCCCAGCCTCTGTTGGTATCCCAAACCCCCGAGGTCCCCCCCCCCCCCAAACACAACTTGGGTTCTCTTTAGGGGAGAATACATGTACACTCTCCAGTCCAGTAGGAATGCGTCCACACAGTCTGGGAAGCCTCTGGGGTTGAGGGAGCAGATCATCGTGAATACATCCTTGTTCAGACACCAGTTGCTCTGAAGTATTTCATTGTGACTCAACCAATCTGCTCGAACATTGTCCTTTCCTTTGAGGTGAACAGATTTCAAGGAAAGAAACTTGTTCTCTGTCCAGCTGAATATCTGGAGTGAGAGAGAAATCAGGGGTGGACTCTGAGTCCCCCCTGCTTGTTTATGTGAGCAACAGATTGTGTGAGTGGATCATCACATTTCTGGTCAATAGCAGATTTTCCCACTTCTGAAGAGCTTTCCAGATCACAAGCAATTCCCTGTTTGAGGAGAGTTTTCTCTAGGGAAGACCATCTGTCTTGTATGTAATACTGTTCCAGATGCGCTCCCCAACCCCAGAGGCTTGGGTCTGTTGTAATAAGTGGATCTTGAGCTATCCACCTTACACATTTTAGCAAGTTTGTACAGAAAGTACACCAGTTTAGGGAGAGTCTCACTGGGTCCGACAACCAGATAGTTTTCTCCAGATCTTTCCGTTTGCCTGACCACTGGCATAGGATTGCCAGTTGAAATACTCTGTATCTTGCCTGTGCCCAAGCTACAGCTGGGTTACAGGCTGAAAATTTTCCCATGACACATAGCTTGTGTTACTGTGACAGACTTTGCGCTCAGAAATGTCTGTGTACTCTTGATTAGAGGATCCACTTTCTTTTCCGGCAAACAAGAGATCTGTAAAGTCGAATCCAGTGAGACTCCCACAAAAAACTTTTTCTGTCCCAGAATTAGATTGGATTTCTGTAGGTTCAGAATCCAGCCCAAGTCCTTCAGAGCACCTAGCTCCTATTCACAACCTGAATATGGTCTTGTAGAGTCATTTTCGCAGCTATCAAAAGATCGTCTAGATAGGGAATTAGAATAAGCTGCTGCATGCTCAATAAAAGCTGCTACCTCTATCATGATCTTTGTAGAGATCCTGGGAGCACTAAAATCCCAAATGGGAGAGCTCTGAATTGCAGATGATGACCTGGGATTTCATCTGAACTGCTGCTCTCCGGTACTTCAAGTGCATTGGATGGATGGGGACATGGTAGTATGCATCCATAAGATCTATGGAAGCAATGAAATAATCTTTGCCCAGAAGGAGAATTGTGGTTTGAACTGATTCCATCCAAAATCTTTTGTATTTCACATACTGATTCAGAAACCAAAGATTGATAAGGCGGAAATCACCATTCGGTTTGGGAACCAGGAAAAGAGTGGAAGAGAATCCTTTCCTTCTCTTCTCCAAAGCAACCTCCTAAACAACTCCTTTCTGGAACAGAGACCCCACAGCTTTTTCCATCGCCAATTGCTGGACAGAGGACTGGAGAGAGCTCGTTACCCTGAATGATCTCGGAGGTTTTCGTGTAAATTGAATTTTGTAACCATCTCTGATGGTCCGACACATTTTTTTTTTCAGACCCCACTGTGGAGGGCTGACGGCTCTTGCTAAAGCCGCAACCCCCCCCCCCCCCCCCCCCCGAAAAAAATGCAATTAAAGGACAATTACATTGGCAGCACTTTCCACAAAATGCAATTTAAGACTTTGGTAAAGTTGCGTGGCGTACACGGTGCGCCAAAAACCATGGGGTTCCGTTGCAATGGGTGTGGCCATGGACCAGAATGTAGGTGTGGCCATGGGTGGAGACAAATTTACATGAACTTAGCAATGTGGGACATTAGATTAGGACAGTGGTGGCGAACCTTTTGGAGGCCGAGTGCCCAAACTGCAACCCAAAAGTCACTTATCTATCGCTAAGTGGCAACAGCAATTTAAACTACATACAAACTTTTCAACTCATACATGAACATTATGGAAAATCCAAGGTTTAATGCTATTGTCTCATGATGATGATTCAGCTTTTCCATAGTCTCGCAGTTCGCAATCATGAGCCCCCCAACAAGACAAAATCAGCAATCTTGAGGCCCCCGACAAAATCAGCAATCGTGATGCCCCCAACAAATCATGAGGCCCCCCAACAAGACAAATTAAGCAGTCATGAGGCACATAAATAGAGAGCATTTCACATAAATAGGCAGAAGATAGTGACAGGTGTCCCCCCAGTTAGAGAGTGACAGGTGTCCCCCCAGTTAGAGAGTGACAGGTGTCCCCCCAGTTAGAGAGTGACAGGTGTCCCCCCAGTTAGAGAGTGACAGGTGTTCCCCCAGTGAGTGTGACAGGTGTTCCCCCAGTGAGAGTGACAGGTGTTCCCCCAGTGAGAGTGACAGGTGTTCCCCCAGTGAGAGTGACAGGTGTTCCCCCAGTGAGAGTGACAGGTGTTCCCCCAGTGAGAGTGACAGGTGTTCCCCCAGTGAGAGTGACAGGTGTTCCCCCAGTGAGAGTGACAGGTGTTCCCCCATTGCCTCGCCCCGTTACCTCTCTCCTGTGCCCTGCTGCCGCTGCCTCACAGCTCACTAGCTCAGACCTCACAGATCGCAGCGACTGAAAAGCAGAGCGCGCGCATAACACCCGCACGGCAGAACGTCACATACGGAAGTGACTGATTTCACTTCCGCATGTGACGTACTCCGTGCGGGTGTTATGCGCGCGCTCTGCTTTTCAGTCGCTGCGATCTGTGAGGTCTGAGCTAGTGAGCTGTGAGGCAGCGGCAGCGGGGACACAGGAGAGGCCACACAAGAGGGAGCAGGCATGGCGCCCATAGCGCACGCCATGCCTGCATCCCGGGGAGAGAAGCGGGCCGCAACAGGAGGCCTGGCGGGCCGGATGCAGCCCGCGGGCCGCCAGTTGGACAGTGCTGGTCCAACAGATGTACCTGTGTTTTTTGTTTTTGTTTTTTGGCTTTTTTTTTACTTTATGCCATGCCGGGAAAATATTCTCCCCATGCCTGTGAACAGGTCTACAGGCTCACCCTCTGGCCCTCCAGCAGGACAAGGATTACATCTGTCTGTCCAAAGGACAGGAAGAACACTGAAGGTAGAAAGTAGGTGGTGGTTTTTAAATTGATTCTGTTCTTCCTGTCCCAGGGATGGGCAGGGTATTCTCCACGTGGACCTGTAGTGGAGGCAAGTGGAAGTCTTGTTTTTGGCAGATCAACTGCTACTTGGACTCTGTTTACACTATGCAGGATGCACAAGTGTGTTTACACCATATCTTGTGTGGATATGGATACACTGTGCCTATCACCTTGTTCCCACTACACACTGTTGTGCATCCCTGGGAGGGAGGATTCCCTATTGGTCTATTTCAGTTATGCTTTTGCCAGGGTTCCCAGGCAGAAGGTAATTGTGAAACAGCAAACAGCCTATTGAGAACAGACACTGTTTGTTGCCATAGGGTTTCATTGGTTCCATAGGCATCCACAGTGTATGCCTTTTCTGGGAAGGTCCTGCATGCCTTGAGTTTGCATTCCAGCACTGCAGCAAGTGGAGTAAATACCAAACAAATATTGGCATGTCTGAACAGATTCCACGGTAAACATAGGATCTGTTAGGCGTGGGACCAAATGACAACACTCTTCAGTTGCACTCAAACACTTGTGATTTCCAAGTGCCACGATTTTAAATGATTCCCCAATCGATTTCTCGCATAGAGTCCTACCGCACGAGTAAAACATAATGCATCCCACTCACTGTATTGCATCACGCCCTATTAGTTGTTTTGTAAGACACTAAGCATGTTATTCTGCTTACCGCATTTTAGTTAATATGTTTGAAAGCCAAGATGGCTTTCCTATGGAAAACCATGTAAAGAGAATTTTAAACAGTCATGTTTGCACAAAAGCGCACAAAGTATGAAGGAGCCCTTACTCCAGTTAGTAGGCTGGAAGAGTAAGTCAAGTAGAATGCCTTCTGAAAACTTAGCGAAACGACACTGATGACCTCAGGCAAGAACTGAAACAAGAAAACTGTATTGCCACTGGCTCCAGGCCCGTGAGCCTGAAAAAGCTAATTTTCAGAAGACCAAGTACAAACTCATTTAGTGCATGGAGTGCATGGACTGATTGTCAGGGTTAAAAAGTGAAGTCTTTCATAAAAGTATGCTTTGCCCTTTAATTTATTGTAAGTAACCATTAAGAAAAGCAATCAAGTGAAAAAAACATAGCCGAGTACTGTGAACTCAAAGATAAGCCACATAGAACTATACTTTTTTTGTTCCATCAGACAACTCATCTAAACTTTTTCAGCCATTATAGTCAAAAGTATGGAAATATTTCTAGGAATCTATTACCAGAGATGTTGAAAGAAATTACAAAGAATCTCTAGTCTGTAGTGAGAGCACTGTAAAGTATCCCCCCAAAAATCAAATGGCTTGGCAGAGGTTGCATATTACCTCAAAGCCTGAGCAAATTCAGAAGGTATAGGACATAAAATAGTTATACAAATCTCAGTTAACAAGCATAAATCATTGCATAACAAACCATAGATTAAAAAAAACAAAAAAAAAAAACCCTTTGCCATGAAATAAATTCATGCAGAGCAGCAACAATATTTATGGCACATACATGACTAAATACCATGGGAATACAAACAGGACATCTGCCTACAATATCACTTCACAGGTGTTCCGACTCCCCAAATTAAATAATTAGTTCTACGATATAAAATATTTTACACTTTTTTTTTTTTTTTTTTTTATATTTTGGTTTTTACTAGTGGTTCATACTAGTTATTTTGGTTCACGCCCTACAATCTGTTTTGCAATCAATGCCCAATTAATGGTTGTTACACTGGTTAAAAATTGCACATAATTAAGTGTTCCTGTAAGCTGCTGTCTATGTTGCTTGTGGACAAAAACATCTGCCCAGCTGCCAGTTTGATTGGCCAATTTCTATTGCAGTCCCAGACATATCCTGCTTTCTCCCTCTCCATAGAAAATAACCTGCATGCATGCTTAACTGACACCTGTAAGGTCATTCAAGCATGACTCCATGCCACTTACTGGATCATGCTGTTCATATTGCATTCCCTGAAATCGCTCCAGAAACTGCAGTTTTTAGTATGTTATTAATGTCAGTAAACTAGTAAGTTTTTTTTTTTTTTTCTTCTTTTTAACATTCCATTACCTAAGAGGAGAAATCATATGGAGTATGAACCCCACTTCTTACCCGTTTAAAACCCTGCTTGCCAATTAAAAATGCTTTCATAATGAAAAACAGATTACTTTAGTAAACAGTAGAGGAGGACAATCTTTAGTTTCCTATGTGTATTTAAAGCAGATCCGAGATAAAAATGTAACTATAACAAACAACTTGTATGTGTGTGTATATATATATATATATATATATATATATATATATATATATATATATATATATATATATATATATATCTCATCTAAAGTTTAGATAGTTTACACAGCAAATAAATTTAAAATTTAAAAGTTTGATTATTTATTGCTGTGATACATTGAGGGAAGCCATGTTCTGCTTGTCACATTGTCACAGGCTGAGGGCTGGAGATGCTATTAGCTTGCCTGTGTGTAAATTCAGTCCCCTCTCCTCCTCCCTCCTCCCCTCTGCCTCTGAAATCAATGGCTAGTAACCTCCTTCTCCTCCTGCCCAGACTGAGCTCCCATAAGCCCCTGCTACCTGGGACTGAGTGCCAAGGCTCTCTGAAAAGCTGTGGGAGAGGCTTGTTTAGTTTATAGGGAATTAGAGTATTAACCATTCAAGTCTTCTGGACGTAGAAGCTACGTCCAGAAGGCCATGTGTGCTCCCGCGGCCAATTACGCGCGTGCATGCGCGCTCCCGGGCGCGGATCGTTAGCACAGGAATCAATCAATCGGGACATGGTGCTCGATGATTGATTCCTCTACCCCGCAGAAAAAGCGACTGCTTCTCTCGGAAGCCTTGCTTTTTCTGCCTCTTGCGTCCCCCTACGTCCCTCTAAGCGTACATGTTACGCTTATGCTGGGGATACACGGTATGTTTTGTACTGTGTATCGAGCCGCATGATAGACTGCGGTGCTTCCTCGTGCGCGGCCGGATCGACTCCCACTTGTACCTGCGGGCGGCTTCTTATCTTCCGCTCGTTTCTTCTATTGTCCTACCCGCCAGTATCGAGAATTGAATTGATCCGGCGGGGTATTGGACACGTCGGAAATTATCAATCGAGCCATCAGCGGCTCGATTGATTAAAAAAAAAGCACCGTGTATCCCCAGCATTAGAGTGACGTCATGTAAACAAACTCATGGCTGTCATCTTGTGGCCAAAAAGTATACCTACATCTACATGTAAAAAAAAATAAAAACAAACATATTTACATAAAAAAAAAATTACTATTTACATCATACCCTCCTAAAAATACCCAAATAAAATGTTTAATAAAAAAAAAAAAAAAATTACAATGAAAAAAAAAAGTAAATATTTACCTAAGGGTCTAAACTTTTTAAATAATGTAAAGATGAAATATTTCTATTTTTTTATTATTATAAGCTTGTAAATAGTGATGGAAATAAAAGTGAATTTTTTTCCGTTTTGCATCCAAATAAAATATTTGCCATACATTGTGATAGGGACGTAATTTAAACATTGTAATACCCGGGACTATCAGGCAAATACAATACGTGGGTTTTAATTATGGAGGCATGTATTATTTTAAAACTATAATGGTCGAAAACTGAGAAATGATTTTTTTCCGGTTTTTTCTTATTCTTCCTGTTAAAATGCATATATAGTAAAGTGGCTCTTAGCAAAATATACCACCCAAAGAAAGCCTAATTGGTGGCGGAAAAAACAAGATATAGATCAATTCATTGTGATAAGTAGCAATAAAGTTATAGGCGAATGAATGGGAGGTGAACATTGCTCGGATGCATAAAGTGAAAACAACTAAAGGCTGAAGTGGTTAAAACAAAAGTATTTGGCTTGAGGAAGGCCTATAAACTATATGAAAGGAACACAATTATGCAATGAGTAAAAGTTTATCTCGGATCCACTTTAAACGTTGGACGCCACCTGTTTTTAGCTACCCACCGCTGATTTACAGTAACAAAGCGAGGAAACTCCACCAAAATCCCAAAAACATGCTAACTTAATCTGTGTTTACCGTAACCGCCCCCAAATAAAATAAAATTTAAGAAAAAAAAAAAAGACAGAAAAACCCCCAAGCCTTCAACTGAGACTACGGTAAAGAAAAGACTGAGCTCCAAGGGACAGTTAGTGAAACGGTTAGGTACTCCGTAAAGCTGAAAAAGATGTCATTACGGTATAAATTACAAATTCATATTAATGATCCCCACTTGTCCAATAGGGCCTGTTTCCACTAAACACAAATTCATATCTCGATTCTCCCCAATGAACAATGCATGTCAATGGAGTCATTTCCATTAAATGCGGTTGTGACACTGAGGAGCAATACGGTGTGCTGCGGGGAAAAATATGGATTGCATGTTGCAGACTTCGGCAGCACATATCCAATTCCCCAGCAGTAGGCTCCCTGCACACTGCAAATCAGTTTTCCAATTCCGATTTTCCCTGAATACATTCAACAGAAAAAACAGATTAAAAAAAAAACCGCAACATGCAGTAAAGATTAAAAATCGGAATCGGATGTAAAAAACGATTAAAAATCGGAATCGGAACCGCATGCAGTGTGCAGGGAGCCGTATAGTTACAGCTGCACCCAGACTTCCATGTTGTCCCGGAAGACAACCATTGGGAGAAGCGATGTGGGAAGCCAGATGCAGAAAGCATCCGGCTAGTAGAAATGCGCCCATAGGTAAACCAAGGGGATCTTCTATACTTTGATATACTTGTATCAAAGTAAGTGTCTCTCTTTAGGGAGGCTTAGAGTTTTTTTTTCATTTTGGTCTTTTTCTCCCATGCAACAGGAAGAGTTTAACAAATAAGTCTTTAGCACAACTTAAACTACACAAAGTAACCAAACATAAGCTTCCAAAGAAAAAAATATAAGGAAAGCAAAAGTTTCCACACTTGATGTAATTTTTTGTTAGACTTTGTATTGAAATGACAGAATAAACTTTAAGTGTACCAGAGACAAATATAACTAAAGATTTGATACTTACCCAGGGCTTCCTCCAGCCCCATAAGCACGTCTGAGTCCCTCGCCATCCTCCAGCAGTCTGCCGTTCAGTCGCAATCAGCACGGGTAACAGACTCAGTCGCGTCAATCGGGGTCTTCTGCACATACACAGGTGGTCGTCGCATGCGCAGAAGACTCCGAGGACTGAGAAAGTTACTGGGGCTGATTGCGGCTTAACGGCAGACTGCTGGAGGACTGTGAGGGACTCAGTGGGCTAGATGAAGCTCCGGGTAAGTATCAAATCTTTAGTTATAGCCATCTCTGGTTGATGGAACTGAAGATAGAGTGACATAGAAGCTGCCATGTTTACTTCCTTTTAAACAATTCCAGTTGCCTGGCTGTCAAGCTGATCTTTGGCTACAGTAGTGTTTGAATCACACACACACCTGTAACAAGAGTGCAGCTAAACTAGTCAAACATGATTTGCTGCAAGCTTGTTCACGGTATATGGTTTAAAGTATTAGAAGCAGTTGATCTGCAGGGCAGCCAGGCAATGTGCATTGTTTAAAAGAAAATAAATATGGCAGCCTCCATATCTCTCTCACTTCAGTTGTCTCTAAATGTAAGACTCCTTTTACTTGAAACTAAACCTTGCCTCTTTTTTAAGCTTGGTACATACAATGAGATTTTCTGGCAGATCGATTATTTCCAACATGTCCAATCTGATTTCCGATCAATTTTCCATAGAAGTAAAAGGAAAATCGATCGGAAATCAGATCGGACATGTTGGAAATAATCAATCTGACAGTAAATCTGCCAGAGGATCTCATTGTGTATACCTAGCATTATACATTTTCTTTCCTCAAGTTCCTGTACAGTAGAAGTCAAACCATGAATGTGAGATTTTTTAAGTGCTATCTCGACAAGCTCTACTGCATTACAAAGCAGTCTTGACATGTACGTCAAGCAGGTACTGGTGACAGATTACAGGGCAACCTGGCTGCTCATCTGCAAGGAAACAACAAAAATGTTTGCTCACTGAATACTGGACAAGCGCAAAATTGGGGGTGACTCTCACTGACAAGGCTACATAACCAATTTAAACAATACATATTTGGTGAAGGCGGCCAATTGAAGAACTAACTGGACTGTATTGTGTTTACATCCAGGGCTGTAGAGTCGGAGTTGGAGTCGAGGAGTCGGAGCAATTTTGTGCACCCGGAGTCGGAGTTGGAGTCGTTGATTTCATAAACTGAGGAGTCGGAGTCAGGAATCTGATGATTATTGTACAAAATCCACAGCCCTGTTAAGTATTAGACTAACGAGTCGGAATCGAGGAGTCTGAGCCATTTTGGGTACCCGGAGTTGGAGTCGGGAGTCATGATTTCATAAACTGAGGAGTCGGAAGATTTCTGTACCGACTCCACAGCCCTGTTTACATCTTTGCTGGAAGAGCGGATTATTGTTAGAAAGCCAGAAGGGTGAGAAGAATACCTTTCACTAGCATTAAAACACTAGCACAAAATACCACTGAAACATCTAGTTAAACGAGCAGTACTTAGTATCTATAAGATATCCAATGAGGTATTAGCAATAAATGGAAAATTGGGCCAACTCAAGCTAAGGGCATTACTAGTAGCATCATAAATCAGTTGTGTGTGCACATTTGTCTTTGTGGCAAAGGTTTCCTATCTAAGGCCTAGTGCACACCGGAGCGTTTCCGCTGCGGTTTGCGATCTGCTTGCGGGTGCGGATCTGCTTGGCTAATGTATTTCAATGGGCTGGTGCACACCAGAGCGGGAGGCGTTTTGCAGAAACGCATACTCCCGGGCTGCTGCAGATTTTGGATTGCGGATGCGTTTCTGCCTCAATGTTAAGTATAGGAAATCCGCAAACCGCTCTGAAAAACGGCACTTCAGAGCGGTTTGCCAGGCGTTTTTTGTTACAGTAGCTGTTCAGTAACAGCTTTACTGTAACAATACATGAAATCTACTACACCAAAACCGCTACTCAAAACCGCAAAACGCTAGCTGAAACGCTGCAGAAAAATAAGAAAAAGCGTTTCAAAATCTGCTAGCATTTTGCGGATCTGCTAGCGGTTTTTGGTGTGCACCAGGCCTAAGTGATGGTTATAGGGAACCAGGAAGACCCAACCACTACTCTATGCATGGATGCATGCACCTGTGGGCAATGGCTTAAAGTAGGCGAGGACACACCTGCACACACAAGTGCTGCACAACATACTAAACCCTTGCTCACAGGTACATCCATGCAAACTTAAGTATGACCTGATACACCCACAGCTGTGTACGTACATACACACGTACACAATCGCCACACTAAGCTGCCAACAACAATTGTGGTGCACATACACGGACTATGTATACTTCAAACATACGTGTAATATATAGGCTAATGCCCCATATATGACCGGTGCTGCCATAATGCTTTTCATTAAGGACAAGTGGTGACAATGCGAATTCCCTCCTCTCCCTTAAAGGGACACTTAAAGGGAAGGTTCAGGGAGGGGATTAAAAAAATAAAATTTCCACTTACCTGGGGCTTCCTCCAGCCCGTGGCAGGCAGGAGGTGCCCTTGCCGCCGCTCCGCAGGCTCCCGGTGGTCTCCGGTGCCCGACCCGACCTGGCCAGGCCGGCTGCCAGGTCGGGCTCTTCTGCGCTCCATTTCCTGGCACTTCTGCGTCCCACGCCGGCGCGCTGACGTCATCGGACGTCCGCCGGGCTGTACTGCGCAGGCGCAGAAGTTCTGCGCCTGCGCAGTACAGCCCGGCGGACGTCCGATGACGTCAGCGCGCCGGCGTGGGACGCAGAAGTGCCAGGAAATGGAGAGCAGAAGAGCCCGACCTGGCAGCCGGCCTGGCACCGGAGACCACCGGGAGCCTGCGGAGCGGCGGCGAGGGCACCTCCTGCCTGCCACGGGCTGGAGGAAGCCCCAGGTAAGTGGAAATTTATTTTTATTTTTTTAATCCCCTCCCTGAACCTTCCCTTTAAGTAAAAAAAAAAAAAAAAAATAAGTTTTACTCACCTGGGGCTTCCAATAGCCCCCCGCAGCTATCCGGTGCCCTCGCCGTCTCCCTCCGATACTCCTGGCCCCGCCGGCAGCCACTTCCTGTTTCGGTGACAGGAGCTGACAGGCTGGGGACGCGAGTGATTCTTCGCGTTCCTGGCCACAATAGCGCCATCTATGCTGCTATAGCATATATCATATACCATATAGCAGCATAGAGGGTGCTAATGTGTCTGGGAACGCGAAGAATCACTCGCCTCCCCAGCCCGTCAGATCCTGTCACCGAAACAGGAAGTGGCTGCCGGCGGGGCCAGGAGGATCGGAGGGAGATGGCAAGGGCACTGGACAGCTGCAGGGGGCTATTGGAAGCCCTAGGTGAATAAAACTAATTTTTTTGGTTTGACTTAAGTGTCCCTTTAACAAGTGCTGCCAAAACCTTCCCCAAAATGTATACCTAGCAGCAACTGGCTCTTTCTTTCATTCCACAATTTCTCTGTTGCAGACTACACCTACTGCACACTCATACCACCTTTATCACCTGACAATGGCAGATAGGTGGACTCTGACAAGTCTTGGCCAGCTATAGGGTCTCACAAATGTTTGCTGCCTAATGCTGGGACTAGACGGTGTGTTTCTTCCTTATCAATCGAGCCACTGATGGCTCGATTGATCATTTCCGACGTGTCCGATCACACGACGGATCGATTCCGCGCTCGATCCCCGCGGGCGAACAATGGAAGAAAATGAACCGCTGATAAGGAAGTGCCCGCGGGGACGATTGGGAATCAATACGGGCGCCCGCGGCGGAAGTCGATCCGGCGGCTAATCGACTCGTGTATTCCCAGCATAATGCTGGTGCGTTCCTTCCTTATCAATCGAGCCGCTGATGGCTCGATTGATAATTTCCAATGTGTCCGATCACGCGGCGGATCTAGTCCGCGGCGGATCTAGTCCGCGCCCGATCCCCGCGGCGGACAATGGAAGAAAACGAACCGCTGATAAGGAAGTGCTGATATGCTTGCTCCCTGAACCCCCCCCCCCCCCCCCCCCCAACCCAGTCTCTTACTATTTTTACATCTGGTATCCTTTAAAGAGAGACACTGAAGCGAAAAACAAAATGATATAATGAATTGGTTGTGTACTATGAATAATTTCTAGAAGATTAGCAGCAAAGAAAATATTCTCATACTTTTATTTTCAGGTATATAGTGTTTTTTCTAACATTGCATTATTCTATAATATGTGCAGATTACACAACACTCAGCATTCAAAATGATTCTTTCAGAGCAGTCTGTGAAGCAATGACCTCTCCTCTAGCAGAGAAAAAGTAAACAGTTCACTTACAGTTGAGATAATAAAAGTCAGATAACAGCCCTCTCCACCACTAACTTAGTCGGAGAGCGTAATGGCTTGTTTGCATAGAGATAACAACTGGAGTTTCTCAACTCTTCCAGTACTGGAAACAATCAAGGCCTATACACACGTCGGATTTTTGCTAACGACCCGTCGTTTGAACGTTCTGTCGTTCGCACGTCAAATCTGGCGTGTACAGACTATCGTTCAGGTGATAAGACTGGTTTTGAAAACCAGTCTTATCACCTGAACGATAGTCTGTACACACGCCGGATTTGACGTCGGAACGACGGAACGTTCAAACGACGGGTCGTTCGCAAAAATCCAACGTGTGTATGGCCCTTTAGACTGATATATCTGATCTTAATGTTTTATTTCTTAGCTGTACTACACATAAAAATCATATCATCATAATTTTTTTTTCCCTTCAGTGTCTCTTTAAGCAATACCAATTGCCTGGCTATCCTGCTGATCCTCTGCCTCTAACACATTTAGTCATAGGCACTGAACAAGCATGCAGCAGATCAGGTGTTTCTGACATTATTGGCAGATCTGACAAGATTAGCTGCATGCTTGTTTCTGGTGTTATTCATACACTACTGCAGCCAAATGGACCAGCAGGGCTGTCAGGCAACTGGTATCGTTTAAAAAGGAAGTAATATTGCAGCCACCATATTCTTCTCATTTCAGTTGCCCTTTAAGTGGCAGGGCAATATACTCTGTACAGCGTACAGTAAGATGTCAGAGCTATATACATACTAAATAATAGTGATGAGAGAGAAAAAAATGCACCTCTCGTTGCAGACTGTTGCAGGGTTATACTTTAACAGATCCAAATTGGCCAACTGAAGAACAAGCTGAAGAGTATTAAAAATGCATGTGCCACCCAAAATTAATACAAATTGGAATACAGTAAGGGGGGGGGGGGGGTGTCGGGAGAAAACGAGTTGAACTTACCCGGGGCTTCTAAAGGTGCGTACACACATGCGACTATAGTCGTTTGAAACGATCGTTCCCCGATCCTTTCAAACGACGATCGTTTGAAATAAAACAGCCAACGACCATTAAGTCTAATGACGGACGAGCTAGATCGTTCAAAACGAATGATCTAGCTTGGCGGATTTTTCCCAACGACGATCGTTTGCAAAAGTAGTACATTGTTGGAAACGATCGTTCGTACTAGGCTTGACATGCGCATTTCACCATTTCTCCATGAAACTTCATTTTTATGTGCAGGCGCAATAGTTACTTTTACGTGATGTAACGTTCCTTCTAACGATCAGATCGTTACACACCTTTTAAAACTAGACAGTGTTCTTATACTGGTTGAACTCGATGGACGTATGTCTTTTTTCAACCAAAATAACTATGTAACTAACTTTACTTAGGTCGTTCTTTCATCAATTAAAAGTTCGTTCGTCGTTGACAACGAACGATCGTTGTCGCAAGTGTGTACGTAGCATAATGGTCCCCCGCAGACATCCTGTGCCTGCGCAGCCACTCACCGATGCTCCAGGGCCCGATTCCGGTTCACTTGTGGAATCTCAGACTTTAAGGTCGGAAAACCACTGCACCTGCGTTGTCTTGTCCTCACTCCCACTGATGTCACCAGGAGTGTACTGCACAGCCACAGACCATACAAGGCCTGCGCAATACACTCCTGGTGACGTCAGCGGGAGGGAGGACGCGGCTGCGCAGGTGCAGTGGTTCTCTGACTTTAAAGTCTGAAATTCCACAAGTGAACCCGGAGGCGGGCCCAGAGCATTGGTGAGTGGCTGCGCAGGCACAGGATATCTGTGGGGGACCATTAGAAGCCACAGGAAAGTTCAACTCATTTTCCCCCGACCCCCCTACAGTATTCCTTTAACAGAAATTGAATGTCCGAACAACACTTTAAACGACAGTGTTCTGCACAACAGCTATACTACACTAGATGTAAAAGGAAAAAAAACATTAGATAAAGATATATACACACACACAGATTTATTTTACATACATATCAGGGAGTCAGACATTTATTATACTACTACAGCATGTTTACATTTTTACAAAACGCACAAGATATATTGCAAGAGTGCAAAAATTAAATTCCGCAGTAGGTTTTCTAGAAAGTTGTTTTACCAACTTTATTGTGGTGTTAATGGCACTGAATCACTTCAACTTACCTTAAATAATACTGTTTTAAGGCAAAGGCAGCATTTGCACACCCTTTTGGGAAGTCAAATTCTTCTACTATCTCTCCCCATTGGTTCTTCTCTGAAACCTAAATTTTAAATAGCAGTAGGTGATTATTTATACACAGATGCATGTATACACATACTATAGGGCAGCAGGCAATGTCAGAGCAGACTGGCTAGCAGCAATAGGGCAGCAGGCGATGTCCTGCAGACTGGCTAGCAGCACGATGCACCTTTCCTTATTTACACAGAGAGCCGTGTGCTTGCAGCCAGTACCATGCCTCACTAGCACTGCTCTAATTGCCAGTGATAGGAAGGGAAGCCCTGTACTGCCGGGGGAGGGGGAAGCTCGATGTGATAATACGCTCTAACATTACACATAACAATAATAACCAGAATATTCAAAATGTTGAGACTTTATACTATACAGTATTCAGTTCAAGCCGGTGTAACAGCCAAGATGGCTATAGATACACGTAGTCTTTTGTTATTTACTCCCAGCCTGTGGATGGTAAAGGGGAGGGCAGAAGGATGTGAGGCCGGGAAACCTCCTCTCTCCTCCTCCCTCCCCCGGCGCCGTGCTCCAGCGACGATTAGCGATAGTAAAGCATTGCCCGCTAATTTTAACTTGCACGGAAATCAGGGAGGGAGCGCCGAGCCGTCCGGAGTCTGCATTGAGGCAGTCAGGCCAATATAGAGGCCTGCAGGCTGCTCCCCGCTCTCTGGCACCAGACACAGGAGCAGGCCTGCCAGGCCTACAAGTGTCACGCCGGGCCTGGAAATCCCCCATCGGGGATCCTCCATCTGGCCCGCCGCCAACAAGCACCACAGAGGCACTGATGACCTCAGGGACACCGGGGTGCACCACACCCCAATCTTACGCTAATAATACCAGCAATGAGCGGAATACAACACAGATGCAAACTCTGCTCTCATATCACACAACGCCTAAAACGATGCAGCCAGCAACACAGCCGAAAGAAAAGCAGAATGAAAGTTTCCTCACCTTAGCAAATCCTCCCAATGTAGTGACTCTGGTGTAGAGGGAATGCAAGTCCAACTCTCTGCCTCCCACAGCAGGAATCTTCCTGAACCGGGACCTGAAGGGAGACCCCAAACAAGCACCAGATCAGTAACAAGACCCCTAATCCAGACATGCGCCCAATCACTACATTTATTAACACATTTTTAGACCCATTTAACATACAGTAGAATCTCATAGTAAACTCATCCTCAAGTCCCAGCAAATGCGTCTGTATAAACATAGAATGTATGACAAATTCTGATATAGTATATTTTAAGTATTTATGTAGCGCCAACATATTATGCAGAGGCAGAGCTATACAGAGTATATTGTCTTGTCACGAACTGTCCCTGAGAGGGGCTCACAATTCAGTCCCTACTAGTCATATGTGTGTGTATAGTGGTGTATGTATGTCCAGGGCCAATTTTATGGGGAAGCCAGTTAACTCATCTGTAGGTTTTTGGGATGTGGGAGGAAACCGAAGTGCCCAGAGGAAACCCACACAGGTACATGGAGAGCATAAACTCCATGCAGATGGTGACCTGGCTGGTACTCAAACCGCCGGGGACCCAGTGCTGCAAGGTGAGCACTAACCACCACGCCACCGTGCATCCCAGTATACTACATAGTAGTATACTACTTTTCCTGGTCCCTTGGAGTTTACTATAAAGGGATTCTACTGTAGGTGTTTTGTAAGTGTGTGAAATGATCTGTTGCATTCATGGAAATGAGGCAGTACACACAAGAGACACAAGTGCACACAAGGTTTATGAAGCTACGTTCACAGTGGGGCGTTGCAGTACAACTTTACAAGGGCATCTTAGGGGCTTATTTCCAATAGTCGCAGATCAGGGCCATTTTCCACACGCAATTTCGGATGCGGAGCCACAGGTTATTGAAGTCAATAGGCTGCATCAGGAATTGCATGTAGCAAAATAAATAGCGCCAGTAACAGTTTTCCACCGGCCATCCGGATCCCTATAGCTGTGCATGGACTCCAGTATCCCAACACCCTGCATGCCAAGCAATAACTTTTTCGTTCAATTTTTTTTTTTTTTTTTTTTTTTTTTTTTTGCGAACCTAACCTAAGTATAAAGACCTGAGCTCACCATGCAATACAATACTGGAGGCCATTCATTTAACAGAAAACCAAAGCACCTGTGTTGCCCTTCGTTGGAGCGCTGACCTCAATCAACGGCACTGAACAGGAAGTGCTGCAATACAAACAAAATGCATGCAGCAATTTGTTGTCAGAATGCACTGCTGTGCAACACGTTATCATACAGTGCTTTTGAATGCCCTTGCGTATCATATACTGACACGCTTTAATGAAATCAGTTCAGCAACGAAACGGTGTGTTCAGAAAAACTGCATCTAAACACGGTCCAACTGTCTAGTGTTTCCAGATAAATACCTGGTTGTGGATAAACACACAAGCACTGTGTACACTTTTCCAGGTGTTTTGAAAAGTTTGGGTAGGTGCAGGGAAGCCATCAGGGGGGGGGGGGGGGGGCCGGACAACTGACACTGCAGTGAGGGGCCCAGGGCTTCTGGGGGCCCTGGGTCCCCCCCAAAGCACTGGAAGGGCCGCATGTGCTGGTTGCAGGCCTGTGGCTCACTAACCAGCACACCGCATTCCAGCACTGAGAGAAGAGTGACATCAGCGCTTGAATATGGGGAGCAGATGAGCGAGCCCACTACAGCGGACTTTCTATACTGGGGTACTACCTATATCTGGCTACCTATACTGGGCCACCACCTATACCGGGCTACTTATACTGGGGCTGGAACCACCTATACCTAGCTACCTATACTGGGGCACCACCTATACTTGGCTACCTATACTGAGGGCACCACCTGTACCTGGCTTCCTATACTGGGGCACGACCTATACCTGGCTACCTATACTGGGGCACGACCTATACTTGGCTACTTATACTGGGGCGCCTATAGCTTACTACCTATACTGGGGGCACCTGTACCTGGCTAACCTAAACTGGTGCACCACCAATACCAGGCTACCTATACTGGGGGCAACTTATACCTGGCTACCTATACTGGAGCACCACCTATAGTTGAATACCTATACTGGGGCACCTGTATCTTGCTGGCTTATACTGGGGCACCAGCTATGCCAGGCTACCTATACTTGGGGCATCTACACCAGGCTACCCATACTAGGGCACCACCTGTAGCTGGCTACTTATACTGGTTGAACCTATACCTAGCTACCTATAGTAGGGGCATCTACACCAGGCTACCCATACTAGGGCACCACCTGTAGCTGGCTACTTATACTGGTTGAACCTATACCTGGCTACCTATACTAAGGGCATCTATATCTGGCTAGGACAGGGGGATGAGCTGAGACAGAAGGGGACAAGAGGGAACACAAGGGGATAAGAGGCACAAGGGAACAGAAGCGGACAAAAGAGGCACAGGGATAAAAGAGATGAGACGGGAACATGAGGTCACACAGAGGGACACAAAAGAGCCACAAACTGAGGTGAGACAGAGGGGGGACAAGAGATACACAGGAAGAAAAGAGGGGGACAAAAGGGAACGGATAAAAGATAAGAACGGACCTACAAGTCCCTATCTCATTTGTTAACTGGGGACTACCTGTATTTTGCTAGTAATTGGCTCCCCCCACAACATGCCATGGCTACTTTTTGCTGCATCACGCTGCGCATGCTGCTTTCTTCAGTGTTGAAGCCATGCACATTTTTTGCAGCAGCGCACTTCGCGCACGGACACGGGGGTGGGGTGGCTAGTGGGCAGGTACAACAACCAGTGAGTGGGCCCAGGGAGGAGGGGCCCAGACCTGATGATGTGTGAGGGGCCCCAAAATGTCTGATGGCGGCCCTGGATAGGTGGCCATACATCTAGTCACAAATCAGATTCGATTATCGTATGAAAATCGGTGCCGCCAAGTGCAGGCAACCAATTTCGGGCTGAGCATGTCGATTGGAAATGCTACAAGATGTAGGTTCGTCATGGTCAATCGGGTGTGCGGCGGTAACGGCAAGCAGTATCAGGACAAACAACGAAACCCATGGCGCTGTTCGCTAGTGTATGTGCACGTGTGTGTGCATTTATGCATTGCATTACCTGACCTGTGTTGAGGTGCCCATCCATCTTCCAAATCCGCCGCTCTTCCATTAGTGGTATACACGCCGCCCGGGCATAGCACACAGCGTGTGACGTCACACGCGCCACACCGGCAGCGTGTGTACAGCTAATGGAAGAGCGGCGGATTCGAAAGACAGATGGGCACCGCGGCACAGGACATGTAATGTATTAATGTACACATACATGTACATTTATACACTAGGGAGGCAGTGGCGAGGTGGACGATTTCCAAGAGATTTCATGCTGGAATTGATCGGGAATCGGTCTGGGGTATATGGACAGCCGACAGATCTCTCTCTAATCATATTCGACCAGAGAGAGTTTTGTCTCTTGGTTGAAACTGCCCATCATCGCTAAATGTATGGCTACCTTAAAGGGAAGGTTCAGGGAGGGTGGGTAAAAAATAAAAATCAATTTCCACTTACCTGGGGCTTCCTCCAGCCCGTGGCAGGCAGGAGGTGCCCTCGCCGCCGCTCCGCAGGCTCCTGGTGGTCGACCCGACCTGGCCAGGCCGGCTGCCAGGTCGGGCTCTTCTGCGCTCCAAGGCCCGGAACTTCTGCGTCCCACGCCGGCGCGCTGACGTCATCGGACGTCCTCCGGGCTCTACTGCGCAGGCACAGTAGTTCTGCGCCTGCGCAGCACAGCCCGGCGGATGTCCGATGACGTCAGCGCGCCGGCGTGGGCCCAGAAGTTCCGGGCCTTGGAGCGCAGAAGAGCCCGACCTGGCAGCCGGCCTGGCCAGGTCGGGTCGGCCACCGGGAGCCTGCGGAGCGGCGGCGAGGGCACCTTCTGCCTGCCACGGGCTGGAGGAAGCCCCAGGTAAGTGGAAATTGATTTTTATTTTTTACCCACCCTCCCTGAACCTTCCCTTTAAAGGCCACTAGCAATCGCAAGTGTTTTATGTGGTGATTTGAAGGAATGGAATTTTCTTCCTTTGTTTTTTCTATCACAATCGTTCTAAAAATGCTACAGGCAGCATGTTTGCATTTGCATACAAATCGCAAGTCCTGTAGCGGAATCACCATCATAGATGTCATAGCGTTTGGAAAATCCCCGTGATCAGCAACAGGGCGGAAAGCGCTGCTAGTAGGTCCATAGGCCTAATGGTGGGTACACACGTCAGATAAAAGTCTTTGGAAAATGAAAGATCACAGACCAATTTTACCCCCTTTCATGTAGTATGAGAACCATACTCTGCAGTCTATTCTATGGAGCTGAACTCCCCATCAGATAAAAATCTTTGCAAGATGCTGCACACAAAGATGTTGTACACATGCAACAGATCAGTATCTGCAAAAGATCAATCCCTGCAAAAGATCCATTCCTGCAAAATGCATTCATAGTCTATGACATTTGCAGATTCTCATACACACCTTGTTTAATGGACACTCATCTGCAGATCAGACAATTATCTGCCGATCTGAAGATCCAACCTGGTGGATCTGATCTACAGATAATTGTCCGTTAAACAAGGTGTGTAGGAGGTCTGCAGATATAGACTATGAATGCATTTTGCAGGAACAGATCTTTTGCAGATACTGATCTGTTGCATGTGTACAGCATCTCTGTGTGCAGCATCTTGCAAAGATTTTATCTGATGGGGAGTTCAGCTCCATAGAATAGACTGTGTAAAGTATGGCTCTCATACTACATGAAAGGGGGTAAAATTGGTCTGTGATCTTTCATTTTCCAAAGACTTATCTGACGTGTGTACCCACCTTTAGAGTCTGAACACACTGCCACGTTCCTAGCTCACTCCCGCAACACAAATGGGTGTGTGCTATGCAGAGATATCAAACAATGCATAGACTGATGTGACGTAAAGTGATAAAAAAAAAAATGAGATTAACTCACCTGGGGCTTCCCTCAGCCCCCTGCAGCCGATCGGTGCCCTCGCAGCCCCGCTCCGCTGCTTCTGCACCCGCCGGCGAACACTTCCGGTCTGGCCGTCACCGGCCGACAGGCATGGGAACGCGAGTGATTTATTCGCGTTCCCAGCCATAATATCGCCCCCTAAGCTGCTATTGCGGCCAGGAGGGTGCAGAAGCATCAGAGTGGGGCTGCGAGGGCACCGATCGGCTGCAGGGGGCTGAGGGAAGCCCCAGGTGAGTAAATCTAATTTTTTTTGATCGACTTAAGGATCACTTTAAGTGCACACTATTGCGCTGTGCAGAAATGCATTCTGACAGCACACAGCTGCATGCATTTTCAGCACAGAGATGTCCCATTCAGCCTAGTTAAATGTGGCAGACTGCAACCGATCGCAACACAGGTGCCATGCATTTAAACACACGACCACCACCCTCACTCTGCGATGAAGAGTGAAGTAGAATGAAGTGTAGGGTCCTCAGGCCCTTTCTGATGCTGCAACCCCTATGCCCCTTCACGTTCATAATTCCAGTCACTGTTAAACACATTCAAATAGAGATTCTCAACGTTTTTCAGTACTACAGTTAGTTGTTTGCACCTGAATCTGGGAGCTGTGCCTTTTATGTGCAGTACTTTTCTGAGTACAATTTACTGTTGTGTGTTTTAGCTCAGTTTGACTGGCAGTGAATTATCATCAATAATATAATGATCCAGCAGAAAGAGATGCTTCAATGTCCATTTTGACAATATTGGTGCTTGGGAGGTATTGTGCTCAAATGGTTTTCATTCTATTTGGAGAATCTTGGGAGTATTTAATATGCACTGCTTGTGTCACCAGTCAGTATCAAGCACAGTCCTATAGGCCAGAGTTCCCCAACCCTGTCCTCAAGGCCCACCAACAGTACATGTTTTGCAGGAAACCACACACAATCACAGGTGGAGTAATTAGTGTTGCAGCAGAGCTGATCCACCTCTGGATTTCCACAAAACATACACTGTTGGTGGGCCTTGAGGACAGGGATGGGGAACTCTGCATAGGCGACACTGCAGGTAACGAGCGCTACAAAAACATTGCTCTGATATGTCAGAGGGATGCAAAGTGTTTCCATGAGTGGAGGAGGGACAACAGTTGGGGCAGCTTCAGACTGACAGGGTAAGAGGGGAGCAATACTCTCAGGGGTATCTTAAAGTGAAGCATGTATGCACCTTAGATTCTGACCAAGGTGGCCCCAAATAATCATCTTAACTGATCTCCATCTAGCTACTAGCATATGTACATGGCATTACGGGCCATGATCTTTTGTTTATTTTGAAAATACACCATGTCATGTTCTGCAGTGTTTAAAAAATTTTCATACAGTACTAACAAAATGAGTATTACTGTCACATACCAATCCTTCATTCAGAATTCCAACCAGGACACTATCTGCATAAAAGTTGTATGCTCTCAACCACATTTGTGTGGGCTCTAGTTTCCTCCCACGACCCAAAATCATAGTTATATGTTCATTAGCTTACTGTGGTTAGGGCAAAAACTGTTAGCCACATTAAGTGACAGCTAGTGGTGTGGATTTTTAAATATCCTCCAAAATGAAATAGAAGGGTCAGTACTTTATAAAATGTCAATAAAAATGCATTCAAATCTGTGCTTCTCTAAAAGACCATAAGTAGCTTTTACTGCGACATTCCAGGACAACTCAGTATGCCTTCTATGCCTTAAAAAAGGGGTTCGGCCTTGCCCTAAAAAATACCATGCTGTACGTTCCTGGTCACAATTACACAAATAAAATTGGACTTGTTTTTCAAGAAAGCATGCAGCTTAAGGACTGCAGTCTATGAGTAAACACACTGCAACTGCTTTGTAAATATTAATAATTGCAGTATTTGTATAGCGCCTTTCTCCTGTCGGACTCAAAGCGCTTGCGAGGCAGCCACTAGAGCGCGCTCAGTAGGCAGTAGGAGTGTTAAAGAGACTTGCCCAAGAAACTCTTTACTGAATAGGTGCAGGCTTACTGAACAGGCAGAGCCGAGATTTGAACCCAGGTCTCCTGTGTCAGAGGCAGAAGCCCTTAACCATTACACTATCCAGCCACTATAAATGTACTTTATTTTCTTAAAATGTATTCCTATGAATTGATTGAAGGTGCTTTTCAATTTGATGCTGTTTGGCTTTCTGCAGATCAGTGTGTTCTGCTCTATACAGTAGATCAGTCAGGGCTTGGGCCCACTGGAGTACTTTTTTGAGCATTTAGGGATTGCTTTCAATCGCTAGCGATTTCCCTAAACGCTCTGCCAATGTAAATGAATGGGACAGATTCCACTAGAGTGATTGGTGATTAGGCAAATCGCAATCACAGGACATGCAGCATTTTGGGAGCATTTCCATTCTAATGTATTGTATAGGAACAGGGAAATCGCTCCCAAAATCACTTGCAAAACACGAACAGAAATTGCTGGCAATAGCGCTTTGTAGTGGGTCCCAGGCCTAAGGCCTACTGTCTCCCCTCGAATATAAGGCACTGTCATATTCTTTTTCGGGGAGAAATATGTGCTAGGGCTTATTTTCAGGTGGGGGGGGGGATGGGCTTGAGTCCGTGTTGTGTATGGGGAGGCTTTGCAGCAACTCCCTTGTGGCTGCGCCCACCCTACGTTCCAAGTAATTTTGCCGATGGTGGTGGGGGCGGTATAGTATTCAAGCTGTGAGGACGCCCTTTGACCCTCACACTGACGCTGCACACAGTACGCTTTGCCAGCTCTGCGCTGGCGCTCCCTAGCATAATCATGTGCGCCCAGCTGATGCTTCCCAGGCGCACATTGATTATTACAAGAGGGAAGCGCCAGCGCAGAGCTGACCTAGCGTACTGCCTATAGCATCAGCGTGAGGGTCAAAGGGCTCCCTCACAGCTTGAATACTATGCCGCCTCCACCACCTGAGAAATTACTTGGAACAGAGGGGGATGCAGCCACAATGGAGGTGCAGTAAGAGACCACACACCTCTCCATATACAAAGCATCCCAGCTAGGTCTTATTTGGGGGGTAGGTCTTATATTTCAAGCATGCTTGAAATATAAGGTAGGCCTTATTTTCGGAGAATGTCTTATAATAGGGGATCACACCCATAGCATTACATTAGCAAGAACTTTTCGAATCAAAAGTGGCAGTGAGCTTCCAGTGACTGCAGCAACACACAGCAATAGCAACCGGCAGAAAATAGTGGGCAAAAGCAAAATGCAATGAAATTGAGCATTGGTAAACACACTCAGCTACAGAGGGGATTAACTCACCTTGCTAACCGCCTCTGCCCACAGTGATCCACACCCCTCTACATATTTCTCCTGATACTTCCTCCCTCTGCTTCCAATACTTCTGAGAAGGAGGAAATTTCAGTAGCGGAAGGAATAAGTATAAGAAAGATGTAAAGTGGTGTGGGACACTGTGGGCAGATGTGGAAACCAAGTTGAGTTGAACAATCTGCCAGGGCCACCAACGCTCAGTTTCTTATTTCCTATTCTTTGCAACCAGCAAGGTTTTCCAGCATGCCTCATCTCTAAAAGACCATCAGTATCCATTGGAGAAAACCTGTAAAAACTTGAAAAAGGCACCAAACATTTGTTAAATTACTGTTTTGGGTGGCCTTAAGGGCTTGTAAAACATGCATAATTTACTTTTACTCACAGGGTTCAAGACTCAAACCCTCAGACAATAGTATGGGGCCAAGCGCTGTGCATGTTACTATGGGGGTGGAGAGTGCAATAAATGTGTGCTCTATGGGGTCAGGTTCACATGGAAGAGGTAAGGAAGTAAAACGTGCTTACATTAGAGTGACTATACACAAACTATATTCTCAGCAGAGGCAGCGAGTCATGCCATCTTTGCCAAGTTTAAACTAGTGTGTGTGTGTGTGTGTGCACCTTATCTTGCAATTGCTTATGGAGTTATGTAAACAGTAGATTTTTGTCAGTTGAAAAGATTTTTAATGAAAGCATTGCCTGGAAACCTAGTAAGTACAGGTGTCCCCCAACATCACTGACAACATTGTTCATGATCCTCCCAGCGGCAGGGCACATCTCACTCATTCTTGCCTATATAATAGGAAGTCAAGCAGCATGTCTGTACAATGACTATAACCAAAATGTTCTTTTTGGGCACATGTTACTGAAAACATGTATAAAGCGTTCAGTGTTCATTCTATTTGCGATCGCAAATTCCTTGTATTAAGAATGCAAACTACACTTGGTATTGCTTTTTAGTAGGCGGGCTTTTCTGTCTCTTTAAGTCCCCTATACCTTCCTTGTGGTTTTGGGTCACCCCCAGCTGCTTTGTTACTGTGTTCTATTTGTGAAACCAACTAGATATTTTATCACTTATACCCAATAACCCAGGATTCACCTTTCATAAAGTTACAACAATCACAGAAATTAATAATAAATGCTGTCTGCCATCTTTGAAGTGTCACTGGATTGAGGAGGGGCATACACCTGCTAATCTCAGTGTATTGATTGTTCTTAATTGCAGCTGTTTCACCAACTAACACTGGGGCCTGTTTCAGATATTGGTACATGGCTCATGAAGAAAGCATTCTGTTTTATATAAAGAAATGGTACACCTCACAAATAACACCAATTTTATACCATTTGTATAGAATAACCAGCAACAGGGGGAAAAAAAACGTATATTCCGGGTAACTATTTTAGATTAAGACAAAGCTGCACATACTAAATCATGCACATAGTGGCTAAAACACAAACAACAAATGACTTGTCAAACACATATGCAAAATTCTAGACTTATAACAGAAAAAAACTTTCCATGAGTAACTTTTAAAATTGAACAAAGTAAAATTAGATTATGCAAAATTACAAGACTAGTCATAGATAAGAGTCTCTGTTACTAGAGTTCTCAAGCATAGTTGAAAATCTGCACACAATCCCACCAAAGAAATAAAGACTAAATTCAAATGGGTCAGAAACTGTAGCTTTAGCAATGGCAGAAAAAACATGTCAAATCTATAATCACATGTGACAGTGTAAGGAAGACCTAACTGCGTGTTTACCTAGCCATGTGGTAAAAACACAGCTTAACTGTAGGTGCCTGAAAGGAGAACTATCTGCTTTAGCCATTTTCATTGCAAGTGTTCACTGCTCTTTCATATACTGTATTTCATCAACCCTACTATCTAGGACACAAAAACTCAAACTAAGAAACAACTCTTAGCAAACGATTTCTCTGTGATCTTTGCAATGTGAGAATAACATTTCACTATCCTTAGTAATATGGGTAAAAAAAATCATGGTTAATCACTGACATGTGAATAGTCCAATGTGAATTAACCATGGATGAAAAAATGATGCTAGCCAACACGGGAAGCTAAGCTAGGTAGTTGCAAAGTCAATATCGGTTTATGGACCTGATGTACAGTTGGACAGGATGTACAAGAACACTTGCATGGTGTGTTTACAGTCATCTTAACATACTAGCTGGTTATTGTTTTCCTCTAAAGGTTATATTTTACCATCTGAATCTCAAAATGTAATAAGCCAACCCCATCCCCTAAGTATCACCTGATTCAAAATGCCAGTAGGCCAGCAATGAAAGTTTGAAAGCAAGCCACTGTAACTAATGTAATTCTAATACTGCTGCTGCAGCTTGAGTATGGCCTTCTCCCACAATGCAACTAGTCATATAGTAAATAACATTCCAGCATGCACGAGTTGGGATCTCAGGTCATTAACATGTTGCATTACACCACTGACATCAGGTATGCCTATGTGCACCAAGGGTTAGCACTTCCACGAGGGAAACCCCTTACTCCTGCACTGAGTTAATAGAATACACACCATAGAGGTAAGGTACTTTGCACACTCAGAAAGGTGGGAAGACCACACAGGATCTGATAGTGTATCTATGGGCCATTGGGAAAGCCATGAGGGAGGCAATAGCCTTTGGCATGCATGCACCCCCCCAACAGGCAGGCACGGGGCACCAGTGCCGGGTCCTCCCCATGTAGTAGATAGAAGAGGTCGGTAAGTAGTAGTTTCCCCTCCTCTCCCTCCCCCTGGCCCGCCGGCTCTCTCTCACCCTCTGCTCTCATGGAACTGCCGCAGCTCGTCCAGGAACGCCAGCCCCTTCCTCCGGTGATTGGGCTCCGGCTTTGCCGCCGAGTTAGACATGTTGGTGGCTGTGGCCGGCTCGGTGTCCTCAGATAACCGCTTGCAGGGATACGGTGGCGGCAGCGGATGGGCTGGCGGAGCGCTGCACACACAGTAATGCGGGCTCCGAGGCCAGAGGGTGGCGGCGGGCGGCCTCCCGCTCCTCGGCTCTCAGGAGAGGAGGGAGCCCGGCCCGAGCCCGCTCATGGAGCGCACAGGAGGCGGCACAGGGCAGCACAGCGGCCGGGATACACACACTGCAAAAGTTCAGGCCGCGGCCAGAGGGGACACAGCACGGCGACAAGTGCCAGAGGTGACGCTAGAGTGTACGGCCCGCTCGGTGACCGCCGGCCTCTACTGCTCCCTCTTCCCGGTCCTCAGCACGGGCTCCCGGCTGCTAGCCGCCTGACATGGAGCATGTTGTCCTGCCGCCGGGCCCCTGCGGGCTGCTGCCAGCACTCTCCCCCTTTGTGTGAGCGCCTTATGCCGGCGGGTGGCGCCTGGAGTGTCCGAGCTGCTCTCCGCGGCCTTCGTCCACTCTTTCCCCGGCGCCCTCTCTCACATGTACCCGTGTACGGGCGGCTGAGCGGCCGCGGATTCGAGCGCTCCTCACTCTGCCTCAGACAAAAAGATCTCAGGCCGCGGCGGCCACTGCTGCTCCTGCTGCTGGTGGTAGTAAGGGGGGCAGAAAGCGCAGAACAGCGACCCCTTAGCGTCTGCCGCAGGTACTACAAGCCGGGCCTGCACACAGGGCTGTGCGAGATCCCGAGATATGCGCGCTCCCGTGTCCAAGGAGCGAGGATTGCGTTGAAGTGCCCGCGCCCCTGAAGTTGGAGAAGGTGTGTGTGGCCGCGCGTTGCTCGAAGTCTGTAGCGCGCACGGCGGGGGAACAATAGGAAGGAGAAGCGGAGCTTTCCTGAGCGAGCTTAGGGGACGTGTGCAAATTGACGACACTACTATAGGACGAACCAAGCTGAGAGATAACATGCAACCGACCGTTGGTGCAGCCCAAGGGACCGTGGTGAAAATATGGGCTACTAGAGACGTTTTTAAAAGGAAACCTGAAGTGAGAGGATTATGGATGCGCCTTCCATAGTCGTTATATCTTCTAGCTATGCTTGCCTTACAGCCGTTAATGTGAGCTGTTCCAGCGTGATCCCTTTATAGTCCAATGTCAGTGACAATAAAACTGTGCAGAGGTGGGCTATGGACATGGTGGCATGTAGTATCCGTGTGACACTCGGGCATAATTGTAGCAAAAGGTTTAATGTGAAATTGTTCTCATTTTGCAAAGTTATAATGTGTGACAGGTTTGTAAGAAGAAAATATAAATGAGTTGAACTGAGACACTTAATTCTAGGCAGGGTTAGAAACGATTAGACATGGTCAATAAGATGTTTATAATAGTGGCATGCTAGCAAGCATGTAAAGTGAACCTGAGGTGAGAGAGATGTGGAGGCTGATTTCCCTTTAAAAATTGCCGGGCTGCCCTGCTGATCTTCTGCCTCAGCAAGGACTGTTGAGTCGAAAAGTTGGGGCAATTTTGGGTACCGTTAGCGGAGGAATTGGAGTCGGATGATTTTTGTACCAAATCCACAGCCCTGGCCTTTAGTTTTGTAGAGGAAGTGAAGCAAATGTGCTCACTAATGATACAATCTTGATTGTAGATTGTAAAATCTTACTACCACTTCAATTCAAAGTACATTTATCTCATTGTACTCTTCTACTACATAGAGTTGGTAAGATTGTACAATCACGATTGTAACATTAGTGGGCACTTTTATGGTACTTTCACATTGTAGTGCATTGTAACACGAGTCAAATCAAAGTCTATATAAACAGTTTACAGCTCATCAGTTGCGTTGATACAATGCAGAACATGCGGTACATTGTCAGAATCACACATGTTGAGGGCACAGTATTTACCAATCAAGGTGCCCATTGGTCAGTTGCTTCTTTGCCTGCATTACATTGCATGCCATCATAAATCTTGATTTTGCTTGCCTTATGTGTGATGCCCCAGTGTGAATCTAGCTGGAGTGGGGAAGAGCAATGTTCACAAACTTGAATTCTCATGCTGGAAGGCCTTCAAGCAGGTGAGTAACCTACATATATGTGCTAGATGACACTTAAGCTGGCCATACTTTGTCCGATGTGGCCAACAGATACATCCCTCTCAGATAGGGATATATCTGACCGAATCCCTCCACACACTGGACACATATTTTACAATAGATTTTGCATGAAATTGATTGAAAATCTGTGTGAACAGCCTGCAGGGTCCCAGATCTCCCAATCCCCCCCTGGGCTGTGCAGAGTGTAGGGGCAGTGGAACTACACTCACCCGTTGAGGCACCATGGTACCTTTCATGATTACAAGACCATTAGAGGCCTCTAGTGTTTGTCACGTCATACACAGCTCCCCAGGAGTGAAGAGACAGGGAGAAGCCCCGGCAGAGGAGATTAGACACTGGCGGAAGTACTGGTGGACAGATGAGAGTAGTTCTGCTGCTGCCTTGGTCTGCCCCAAATCAAACACTGCTAAAGACACATTCCCGACTTGCTGCTGATCTATCAAAATCTTCCAACTGTCATGATCAACCAAAGCGATCGCTTTAATGCACAAATCGATTGGGAATCATTTGCAGTATTGATGTTTAGCAGACTCCACGATAACAAATATTGACTGGTGTATGACTCTCCTATGCCTAGAATGTAACGTGTACAGGTGTCTGAGGTAACATAAAGATCTAACCTTTGCGATCTTCAGAGCCAGCAACATTTGAACCCACTTTTCCCCACCTGCCGGAAGCTGCTCCTTCGTCTGCTGTGCCATCGTTCTTCCTCCATAGAAACAAACACATCTGTGCAAAGCACGTGCACCGCAGTGTCGCCATGAAGGATTGAGCTTGGTCCTGATGGGCAGTAGTCATTCAGCATGTACCGTGGGATGCGAACTTTTGGGCAACCTTGTTAATCGTCATGATTTTCCTGTATAAATCGTTGGATGTTAGGATAAAAAAATGTCAGTTAAATATATCATATAGGAGACACACACAGTGTTATTTGATAAGTGAAATTAAGTTTATTGGATTTACAGAAAGAGCGCAATAATCGTTTAAATAAAATTAGGCAGGTGCATAAAGTTGGGCACTACAAAAAAAGAAATGAAATCAATATTTAGTAGATCCTCCTTTTTCAGAAATTACAGCCTCTAAACACTTCCTGTAGGTTCCAATGAGAGTCTGGATTCTGGTTGAAGGTATTTTGGACCATTCCTCTTTACAAAACATCTCTAAGTCATTCAGGGTTGTTTGCTTCCAAGCATGGGCAGCTCTTTATAACTCACACCACATATTTTCAATTATATTCAGGTCTGGGGACTGAGATGGCCATTCCAGAACGTTGTACTTGTTCCTCTGCATGAATGCCTTATTGGATTTTGAGCAGTGTTTAGGGTCGTTGTCTTTTTGAAAGATCCAGCCCCGTCACAGCTTCAGCTTTGTCACTGATTCCTGGACATTGGTCTCCAGAATCTGCTGCTAATGAGTGGAATTCATGCTTCCCTCAACTTTGACAAGATTCCCAGTCCCTGCACTGGCCGCACAGCCCCACAGCATGATGGAAACACCACCATATTTTACTGTACGTAGCAGGTGTTTTTCTTGGACTGCTGTGTTCTTTCTCCTCCATGCATAACGCCCCTTTTTATGCCCAAATAACTCAATTTTAGTTTCATCAGTTCATAGCACCTTATTCCAAAATTAAGCTGGCATGTCCAAATGTGCATTAAGCGGCTCTGTTTGTGCTGTGGGTGGAAAAAAGGCTTCCTCTGCATCACTCTTGCATACAGCATCTCATTGTGTAAAGTGCGCCGAATGGTTGAATGATGCACAGTGACTCCATCTGCAGCAGGATGATGTTGTAGGTCTTTGGTGCGGGTTTGTGGGTTGACTCTGACTGTTCTCACCATTCATCGCCTCTGTCTATCCAAGCTTTTTCTTGGTCTGCCACTTCGAGCCTTAACTTGAACTGAGCCTGTGGTTTTCTATTTCGTCAATATGTTCCTAACTGTGGAAACAGCTGAAATATCTGGGACAGCTTTATGTATCCTTCCCCTAAACCATAATGGTGAACAATCTTTTTATTCAGGTCATTTGAGAGTTGTTCTGAGACCCCCATGTTGCTACTCTTCAGAGAAAATTAAAAGCGGAGGGAAACCTACAATTGAACCCCTTAAATACTCTTTCTCATAATTGGATTAACCTGTGTATTTAGGTTAGGGGTCACTAAGCTTACCAAACCAATTTAAGTTCCAATAATTAGCTCTAAAGGTTTTGGAATAAATAAAATGACAACAGTGCCCAACTTTATGCACCTGCCTAATTTTATTTAACCTCCCTGGCGGTAAGCCCGAGCTGAGCTCGGGCTATGCCGCGCAGGAGGATTTCTTTGGCTCTACTGGGGCGATTCGCCCCATTCAAAGTGCTGTGCGCGCAGCCAGCACTTTGCTAGCCGCGCGCACAGCTTGATCGCCGCCGCTCTGCGGCGATCGGCCGCATGCAGCGGCGAAAGAGGGCCCCCCGCCAGAGCCCTGCGCTGCCCGGACCAATGAGTTCCGGGCAGCGCTATGGGCTGGATCGGGTGCGCCTGACGTCCATGACGTCATCCTGATCGTCGCCATGGCGACAGGAGAAGCCAAACGGGAACGCGTTATATACGCGTTCCCCTGTTTGCTATTTATGCCGGCGACGATCGCACTAGAGGGACACATGCGCCCTCTAGTGGTGTTTCATGTAGCTACCACTCTGGTAGCTTTACATGAAAAAAAAAAAAATGTAAAAGAAAAGGATTTTTGCCAATTTGGCAAAAAAAATTAACCGGCAGGGAGGTTAAACAATTATTGCGCTCTTCCTGTAAATCCAATAAACTTCATTTCACTTCTCAAATATAACTGTGTATGTCTCCTATATGATATATTTAACTGACATTTTTTATCGTAACAACCAACGATTTATACAGGAAAATCATGACGATTAACAAGGTTGCCCAAACTTTCGCATCCCACTGTATACATAGCTTTAGAATCACACCTGCAAGCACCTCTACACATGCCACATTCTTTAAGCTGCATACAGAATAGATGAATGTCACTTGTAAAAATCTTTCATAATTACTTCAGATGCCTGTTTATCCACCATCACTGCACAGATAAGCTGACTAGCTTACTGCTGGGCCTCACATTCTGTCCCATGGAGAGAGGAGGGTGGAGGTATTTGAGGCATACCACTGCACCAGAGAAACATAATAGTAATCAATTGAGACTTTTACACTGTGGCAGATTGCTGAAAAAAAAAGGTTTCAAACGTCAGAAGACACCTTTACATGCATTATTATGTCACCTGAAATGGTCACATTTTGGGTGACAAAAGTCTATAGTATTAACCAGCATAAAAAGAGCTCGGCAAGGCGGCTTCATGGCAGATGTCTCACTGTCTTTCATTTTTTTTTAATCATCTGTTGTTTATTCCCAGGTGTGTACAGACGTGAGATAATAGCTGAGCACAGTCCAACTTCAGTCTACCTAGCAGCATGCTTTAGGCCTGGTTCACATTAGCGTTCCTTGTCCGGATCCGCCTGATCGGATCCGGACCGTATACTGTACAGACGGAACGTACGCTCCGCATAGCAATGCAAAGTCTATGCGGACGTTCACACGCGTATGTTCCGTACACTCCGGATCGGATCCGGAGGCTTTTCCAACATGCGCTATTTTTTGGGTCCGGATCATCCGGCCCACGCACCCGGACCGGATCCTGACTGCACCATCCGGATATGGAAACCTATGGGGAACGGAAAGCACAGAACACACAGGATACAAACACCTGAGGTTCTACCCCACTTCCTATGCGGATTTTAGCGGCCATTTCGGATGGGGACACATGGGCAGCAGTGACTAACCGTGCTGGAGATGTTTGGCAGTATGTCGGAGGTGGAGGTGAGGCCTGCAGCGGAGGACCTGATTCTACAGGTGCACCTTCTGCAGACCCCAAGGTAATTTTGTTATTTTTTTTGTTTTTAAACCCCACGGATCCGGATGCATGCCTGATGCAAACGGATCCGGATCGGAACCGTACGGTTCCAATCCGGATCAGGTCCTGATACGATCCGGATCCGGTCAGTTTGCAAGCCAAAACGCAAGTGTGAACGGGGCCTTAGAGAGGGGAAGAAGAAAGAAGCAGTAATGTGGGAATATTCCATAGTAACAATTCAACAGGTCTGATTCCTGTTTAGCTGAATGTAGGATCAGATGCACAGGGTACCCCTCTTGGCCCGGCTGGGCCAAGTATGTGTGTAAGTACAAGCATCACTGGACAGACCAAAGATAATGATCGGATTATGCTTTGAACATTTCAGCTATTATCTAATGTCTGTACACAGTTGTAAGCCAAATGTGTTGGCAGGCAACACGTGCTGATACTCTTCCTTTATCAATAAGAACATAAGGAGCTGCAACCACTCACAGGGATTTTCCAGCAGACAATAATACGCTCTTCCTATGGAAGTCAGAAGATGAGCAGTAATTGCACTTTATCATACACCAAATGTTGGTCCTCATCAGAGAGCAGAAGAGATGTCTTTGATTATTAAATAACTAGAGTAGGTTAATCTTTGGTAATTACAATACATAGCTTACATATATATAATAGAGTCGTAGAGTTTCAGTTATCCAGCACCAAAGGGGATTGACTGATGCTGGATAAGTGGGCTCTCTGGTTGCGTGAGACTCAATGTTAGAAATAGGCCCAGCTAATACTGCCTCGCTTTACCATGAACTCTGTATTAAATGGTAAAATACAATAATTGAAAGTATACTAACCTTGCGGTAGCCGTGGAACCCAGCAGAGCCCACAAACAGCCTAAGGCTTGGTTCACACATAAAAAGATGTCCAGTTCTGTTTAGTTTTTGACTGTTGGCATCAGTTTTGCAAGCGTTTCTATGGCTGTGTTCAAACATAAATCTGTACATTTCAGGTCTGGCCCTGTCTTGTCAGTTTTGTATGTGTTTCTTTGCCTGTGTTCACACATAAAAGGTGTACATTTCCAGTCCAGTCAGGTAAAACTGACAGTACTGCACCGGAACGGAAATGTGCAGATTTATGTGTGAACTAGGCCTAAGAAGTTGGTCTTCACCACTGTGAGTACTGCCGGCTATTGGTCCTGGTTGGTTGAGACTGCTGGTTAGCGGCGTTCCGGATAACCAGGAGTAATTTGTAATACTGTATAATACAGAATATTTAATGAACTGGATCCTGGAAATAGAGAAGCACAAGGAATCTCTATGCTGTGGCTGTCAGTGTGCAGTAGAATGCATACATAAGTGTTTGATCAGGTGCTATATTTTAAAGGTAATTGAGCACCAGGGAAATGTAATTTTCTTAAATGAACCTCCCCATAATGGTGTGCCATTGAATGGCATTACTTACCTACAGGTGCTGCTGTAAATGTAGTCTGTGGATGTGAGTATAGAGGCATGCATGGAGTAAATCTGGAATGCATTGTGGCACGTGTACGACATTGCTGGGAAATGAAAATGGGGCACTGTGTGGGCTCTCCATGAAGAAGATGGTGAACTCCAAACAGACGAGAGGACACAGGAGCAGCCTCCCATAGGTAAGTAACTCACGCCACTCCAATTGCTCATTCCACAACTTGAAAAAAAAATTCCCTGGCGCTCAGTGTGCTTTATGGGTCTGGTATGCTATGATCTGTTTCATGTGTAGGCTAAAGCAGGAAGTGAAGTGATACAGGATTGTGACCAGCAAATGAGAGCCATTCAAATTTCCCAACTGATCAGACTGGTCACATCTTTCTCCAAGAGTTCTACGCCCAAGCAACTCTACTTGGAGCTTTCAGATTCTGGCCATCTGGTTGTGACCACTAGTGGTCTGGTGACAGTGGTTACTCTGTGGAGTGGAAACGTACCATTTCCTCAGATATGGCAATGCATCTGCTACTCACTAATTATCATGTAGGTTATAATGTCCATTGCAACAAATATTCCTGTATCCGGTGCAAACAGACTATGTGAACAGATCCATAGAAAAGCATTGGTCTATTTTATATGTACTAAGATCCACTCCCACTCTTACCAGAAAACAATTCACAGTCCAGCAGGGGATTTAGTGTGACCTAATATTTAGATATTGTTCACACTATTGCAGGGGCGTTGCTAGCCACAAAGATCAGTGGCACATGCCCCTGATCTTATCTGGGGTGCCCCGGATGTTACCCAGGCAGAGTAGAAGCACCCAGAATGGTACCGCACAGTACCCACCATACCTCACAGAGGTACCACGGCACCCAGCATGGCATTACAGCATCTATCTTGCCCCATAGAAACACTATAGCACCCAGCATGACACCATAACAACACAGCAGCGGGGGGTATGGTGGGTGCTATAGTACCTCTATGTGGGTATATTTGGTGCTGTGATGCCTTTATGGGGGCATGCAGGGAGCTGTGGTTCTTCTATAAGGGTATGCTGGGAGTTGTGGTGCCTCAATGTGAGCATAGGAGGAGGTCCACTAGAAGGTCAGGGAATGCTTTGGATAGACAAGCAGCAGGCCAGCCCACCCAGCAGAAAGCCAGTCCAGCCAGCACAGAAGCCAAGTAACGCTGCCTAGTTATGTTTCAGGCCTTGTTCACATTACAGGCGTTTTTGTTACATTTTAAGCACGGGCGATTTTCAAAATCGCCCTGAAAGCACTTGTGCAATGACTCTCTATGAGAGAGTTCATATCAGAGTTTGTTTGCGATCTGCTTTGAAAAGCGGTGCTTGAGCCATTTTTGAGGCGATTTGCCTCAATGGAAGGTATAGGAAAAACGCTCACAAAATTGCTTTGGCAAGCGATTGCGTGAGCGTTTAAAAAAAAAATACATAGTATTTATTGTTTCCGGATTTTTTTCTGGATCAAAAGAGGGAAGCGCTCTGCAAAAGCGCTTACAAAAACGCCCACAAAAACGAGCAAACGCGCAGGAAAATGCCAGAAAACGCTTAAAGAGGAACTTCAGCCTAAACAAACATACTGTCATTAAGTTAGATTAGTTATGTTAATTAAAATAGGAAATATAATCTCTTACCCACCCTGTTTTAACCGGTTCAGCACCGCAGTGCCAAAAATCTCATGCATCCGAGCAACGTTCACCTCCCATTCATTCGCCTATAACTTTATTGCTACTTATCACAATGAATTGATCTATATCTTGTTTTTTCCGCCACCAATTAGGCTTTCTTTGGGGGGTACATTTTGCTAAGAGCCACTTTACTGTAAATGCATTTTAACAGGAAGAATAAGAAAAAAACGGAAAAAATCATTATTTCTCAGTTTTTGGCCATTATAGTTTGAAATTAATATACGCTACCGTAATTAAAACGCATGTATTTTATTTGCCCATCTGTCCCGGTTATTACACCGTTTTTAACGATGTCCCTATCACAATTTATGGTGCCGATATTTCATTTAGAAATAAAGGTGCATTTTTTCAATTTGCGTCCATCACTATTTATAAGCTTATAATTTTAAATAATATAATAACATATTCTCTTGACATGCATATATAAAAAGTTCAGACCCTTGGGTAACTATTTATGTTGTTTTTGGTTTTTTTAATAAAAAAAAGTGTATGTGGGTAATTTTTGGTGTGGGAGGGAAACTGCTAATTTTAAATGTAAAATAATAATTTTTTTTTTTATAAAAAATGTATGTGGGTGCAGTTTACTATTTGGCCACAAGTTGGCCACAGTGAAAAAAGTCCTGGATGCGAACGATCTCGCATCCAGGAACTAAAATGCTGGGGAGAAGTTTCCTGAGGGCAGAAATACTGCGCTCTCTGGAGAGAAAGCGTCGGTATTTCTGCGGGGAAGTTAGATCGGTGAATGGGAATTATATTTCCATTCACTGATCAGGGGGCTAGCGGCGGGCAGCGGGGGCGCGCCCTATCGCGCGCATGAGCCGACGGCAGCAGCAGTGCCTATCTGGACGAGGAAGCTCGTCCAGATAGGCCGAACTGGTTAAAAGAACATGCAAATGTTTGTGATTTAATGGGGGCAGCCATCTTTTTGGTTGGAAGGAGGTGACAAGGAGCATGAGACACAGTTCCAACTGTCCTGTGTGCTGATCACCCCTCCCAGTTGCTAGGCAACGTGAATAACATAGGAAATCCCATCAAGCTTTGCACAGCATCAGGGGAAAAAAGCCCGGGCAGTTTTCTTTGATGGATGGAGCTTAGCTAAAAATGCAGCTAAAAATGATGCTATAGTAAGAAAAACAAAGTTCTGATGCTGTGAAACTGTTAAAGGATACCACAACTGACATGTGGCATATTGAGATAGACATGGGTATGTACAGTGCCTAGCACACAAATAACTATGCTGTGTTCCTTTTTTTCTTTCTCTGCCTGAAAGAGGTAAATATCAGGTATGTAAGTGGCTGACTCAGTCCTGACTCAGACAGGAAGTGACTACAGTGTGACCTTCACTGATAAGAAATTCCAACTATAAAACACTTTCCTAGAAGAAAATGGCTTCTGAGAGCAAGAAAGAGATGAAAAAGGGGGAAATTCTTATCAGTGAGGGTCACACTGTAGTCACTTCCTGTCTGAGTCAGGACTGAGTCAGCCACTTACATACCTGATATTTACCTCTTTCAGGCAGAGAAAGAAAAAAAGGAACACAGCATAGTTATTTGTGTGCTAGGCACTGTACATACCCATGTCTATCTCATTATGCCATATGTCAGTTGTGGTATCCTTTAAAGAAACACCAAGCCTTTTCAGTGCTGCTGAGTAGATTTTTAGTCCGGAGGTTCACTTTAAAAAAAAAAAACACCGCAGACGGACACGTGAGCCAAACGCAATATGAACAAGGCCTCAGTGACACTGCCTATTTATGTGACGGGTTGCATTTTTTTTTTTTTACTAATAGAGAGGAGGGCACCATCCAACATTTTGCTGGGCAAGCTACTGTTAAGTTCTTGTAAATCCTAGAGACGCCCCTGCACTATTATATATGCATTACCATGCGCATTTCGGCAAGGTGTGTAGTATGTGATACGCAAGAACATCGATTTATATAGGCTGCATTTCCTCCTCCAATTTTGCATGTGGGGAAACAGAGCACATTTCCCTATTGGAGGCGAGCCCTAAGAGAATTATCAGTCTGGCACACTTCAGATCAGACAAACTGAGCAACTATACTTGTGTACTGTACATAAGTACAGACAGTGGCGTAAGTAAGGAACTTGGGGCCCCAGTGTAAATTTTTTATGGGGCCACACGCACTGTATTGATATGGAGCCCCAAAACCTACAAAGGACAGCAGCAGTGTCAGAGAGGCGTATTTAGAGTAAGGAAACAGTTTGTTAAAGCGGAACTGTAGATACATTTTAAACACACTGTTTCACTTACCTGGGGCTTCTGCAAGCCCCCAGCAGCCGTCCTGTCCCGCGCCGGTCCTCCACGAGTCTCCATTCTCCCGCCGCCAGCTACGTTCGGTTGCGCGGCTCTGGCCACGCTTATCCTTTCTATGCGTTCCAGTCCGCAATAGTGCTATTGTAGCGGGGAACGCGAAGAAAAGATACGCGTGGTAAGGCTGCTCTGGCGTCGACTTACAAGTCGAGGAACGGAACAGAGCGGCAGAGGGAGAACGGAGGCTCGTGGAGGACCGGCGCGGGACAGGACAGCTGCTGGGGGCTTGCAGAAGCCCCAGGTAAGTGAAACAGTGTGTTTAAAATAAATCTACAATTCCACTTTAAGGCTTACCATTGTGCAATGCACATATAGAGGTGTTTATTACCAGCATAGCACCAAAGAAAAGCTAATAATATGGATAAAGAAGGAGTCCTAGTGGCCCCCTCCGGTCCAGGGGCCCTGGTGCAGTTGCTACCTCTGCACACCCTGTTGCTATGCCACTCAGTACAGATAACCTTTAAAACGGGAGATTCCAATTTATGCAACTGTCCATGTATAATGAGATTTGTGAGTCTAGCACTCTTCAGATCAGATTCTTAACTCAAACCTTGTTAAAGGTGGCCATACACTTGTTAAATTAGCAGCGGATAGATCATCAGATAGATTTCTGATCTATCTGATGTGTTTAGGAAAAGTTTTTACTAGGAACAGATTTCCAATAGATTTCAGTATGAAATCTATTGAAAATCTATCTGATGGCATTTTTTGCCATTAGATTTCTATTAGGTCCTATGCAAATTGATAAGCAATCTCAACAGATTGACCTAGATTTTCCAGCATGTCAGATCGATTGAAATCGATAGAAATTGGCCTCAGATCGATTGATTGGTCAATCGATTTGCGATTGATCGATATCGATCGGCCGCTAATCGGCTCAGTGTATGGGCACCTTTAGGATCAATTTTCTCCTGTTGCTCTGACAGAGTGCATCATCAGCCACTGGAAACACTAGGGTGATTGACACCAGAAAGCCGAAGGTGATCTAATGCTAGGTACACACCATACAATTTTCTGGCAGATTTACCTGCCAGATCGATAATTCCCCACATGTCTGATCTGAATTTCGATAATTTTTCTGATCGATTTTCCTATAGTTTTTCATAGAAATGAATAGAAAGCGATCAGGAAAACGATCGTAAAATTAATAGAGGTTCAGATCGGACATATTGGAAATAATCGATCTGGCAGGTAAATCTGCCAGAAAATGTTATGACGTGTACCTACCAATACAGTTATTTTCAGAAACTTAAAGTGAACCAGAGACGAAGCACCCTTGTGTATTTTACCATAGAAATCAGTGGGAACATTAGAGAAAACATTTACCATGCTCTCTGTTTCATCCTCACTGCTAAAAGTGTCTGTTATCTAGCTGAGATAAGAATCCCGGACTGAGCATTGAGTCTGGCTTTGCTATAATGACTCAGCTATAATGATTCCTGAGCAAAGCCAGCAGGGGGCAGGCTTGGACTTGAAGACAGCAAAGAACACAGTCTCAGCTATAATTATTCTGTAGCAAAGCCAGACCGACTGCTTAGTCGGGATTCTTATCTTAGAGGTGATAACAGGCAAATTAAACAGAGAACAATGTAACAAAGAGCAGATTAGGTGTTTACTGTCATGTTCCCACTGATTTATAAGGTAAAATACATGAGGTTGCTTCATCTCTGGTTCTCTTTAACATGTAGCTCACTGGCTGTGCATATTAAAATAGGAAGCACCTCTATAGTACTGTATGTAGTAAGTATACTCTGTGTAGTGTCGCCAAAGGAAGGGATAGGTTTACTTTAAATGATTGATGATGTTCAGTAAGTAAGGTTGTTATCTAGCAGTGATTTGTCAGCTGTTGCACTGATACTCAGTAATGATCATTCCTCATACAACATATACTGTATATAGCAAGTTTGGTTGAGTAATCCATTTTCCTTTTTGTGACAGATCTTGCTTTGTTCTTCTGGCTGTTAAATGATGCATAGTACAGAGCGGTTAGCTTTTGCAGGTGTCTGTTATTTTTCTGTTGTTGTGGCTCAGAGGAAAAAGTTTTGTGTCCCGTATACCGGCTGTACTACATGTTGTGCTTTCTGCTATTTTATTTATTTTACGAATCACTTTTCTAACTCACACAAGAGGAGCTGGTAGATGGAAACCTGCAATAGTGCTTCAAATAACAAAGGCATAACCATTTAAAACCCAATGCATAAACAACCGATGAAACATGATGCCTGGTACGGTTGCTTTCAGCCTGGTATCTTTATTCTTTAACTTCCTGTAATCTACTTGTGTAGTAGGAGGGGGCATACTCCACCACTACTGCTTACAAAGATTCTAAGGTCATCCAAAGTACAATATTTAACCCGAACTGCAGTTTTTGTGAGAAGGTGTAGCATTACCTAGTAAAAAACAGCCTGGAATATTTTGAACTTTATGTGAGTCAAGTCAACAACAACAACAAATAACATTTGTAAAGCGCTTTTCTCCCGTGGGACTCAAAGCGCATAAGCATGGCTCTGACCATCGTGGTACAGAGGAAGAATTTTATAAGTCTGGAAATGCCAGGCTAAACAGGTGGCTTTTCAGTCTGGATTTGAATAGCTCCAGGAATGGTGCTGTCTTTACTGGGTGTGGCAGGGAGTTCCAAAGAGTAGGGGCAGCATGACAGAAGGCTCTATCTCCAGATTTTTTGAGGTGTACTCTGGGAGTGACCAAGTTTATAGAACTTGCTGATCTGAGGTTGTGAGAGGTGTGGTGCAGCTTCAGCAAGTCCTTCATGTATACAGGGCCCAGATTGTGCAGGGATTTGAATGTCAGCAGTCCAATCTTGAAGAGTATTCTCCATTCTACTGGTAGCCAGTGCAGTGAGCGAAGGATCGGTGTAATGTGACAGTGGCGAGGCTGGTTTGTTAGCAATCTGGCAGCAGCATTCTGCACTAATTGCAGGCGACGCGGGTCCTTTTTGGGGAAGTCGAAAGATTTGTGCTTGCTTAAAGTAACCCTGAACTCAGAACTCCTCTCTGCTCTAAAAGATACACAACAGCATAATAACCTTTAAACAAAAAACATGTATTTGTTTCAGCAGATACAAATCCTGATATAAATTTGCATAGTTTCTATTTCCTGATTCATGGAAGCAGACATATTGTTTACAGTCTGTGCTTTCAAATGGGCTCATCTGCTTATCTGCCATAGGCAGTTATGTAACACAGGGGAAGATCAAATTACAACTTGTGATTAGACACAAATGAGGGGGAATTAAACAGGCTTAACTCTCTAAATACATTCAAGGTGCATTTCTCTACGATTTCCTTCTGTCCTGTGCAAAAGTACAGGTCCACTTTAAAGAAAACTCAAAATCCCTCTACCTAAAGCTCTGCATAGTATTATTATGACGATTTAATATAGTGCTTTTAAATTGCTTTACAGAGTCCTTAGTCATGTTGTCCCTAAAATGAACTCAGCTCACACTGTAATCTCTACCATACTCTTAAAGAGACACTGAAGCGAAAAAAATATATGATATAATGAATTGGTTGTGTACTATGAATAATTACTAGAAGATTAGCAGCAAAGAAAATATTCTCATATTTTTATTTTCAGGTATATAGTGTTTTTTCTAACATTGCATCATTCTCTAATATGTGCAGATTACACAACACTCTGCATTCAAAATGATTCTTTCAGAGAAGTCTGTGAACTAATGACCTCTCCTCTGGCAGAGGAAAAGTAAAAAATTAACAGTTGAGATAATAAAAGTCAGATAACAGCCCTCTCCACCACTTTTGAAAGTCGTAGAAAGGAATGGCTTTTTTGCATAGAGATAACAACTGGAGTTTCTTAACTCTTCCTGTACTGGAAACAATTAGACTGATGTATCTGATCTTAATGTTTTATTTCTTAGCTGTACTACACATACAAATCATAATATCATAATTTATTTTTTTCGCTTCAGTGTCTCTTTAAGGTGCCCATACATCTAGCGATGATGGGCAGATTCGACCAAGAGGCAAATCTCTCTAATCGAATCTGATTAGAGAGAGATTTGTTGGCAGCCAAAACTTACCAGGCTGATTCCCGATCAATTTTCAGCATGAAATCTCTTGGATATCGGCTGCCTCGCCGCTGTTTCCCTATGTATAAATGTGTGTACATGTATATGTATGTGCACTTATACATTACCTGTCCTTTGTCCATCTTCAGTGCCAGACTTCAAATCCGCCGCTTTTCTCTATACAGGCCAGCCTGTGTAGCGCATTTGTGACATCACACGCGCACCAACGTGCTATGCGCAGCCAACGTGTATGAGAAGTGTAGTGGCGGATTCAGAAGAGGAAGGGCACTGCGACACAGGACTGGTAATGTATAAATGCACATACACATATATATACAGTACTGTACACACATTTATACATACATAAACAGTGGCAGGAGTTTTGTCGCTCGTCCCGATATCGCTCGCCTTTACCGCCATGCACCCGACCGACCATGATGGCCCGACATCTTGCGGCACGTCAGATCCACTATTGTGACCAATTTTGGCCCGAAATTGGTCTCATCGGCAAGTAGGCATGCACTTGGCGGCAAAGATTTTCATCCTAATCGATTAAAATAATCAAAATCGGGTGTTCGATTGGCCACCAAGTTGCCTGATGTATGGCCACTTTAAGTCTGAAGCCATTTTTTTTTCTGGGTGGAAAGCAATGTCTCTTTTTAGCATGTGGGCAAACACTGAAGTACCTGGAGGAAACCCATGCAAACAGGGCCGGCCCTAGACTTTTTGCCGCCTGAGGCAAATTTTGAAAAAATTATTGCTGCCTAATCCCCTCCCCCCCCCCCCCGTCCACTTACAATACAGTGGGCGGCGTTGCAGGAAGTGACGTCAGTGGAGCGCACGCTGGATCGAGGAAGAGGTGAGTCCTCCCCGCCCGTGCTTCTTACGAGTAGCGGCTGCTTCTGATCTATTTAAGGCTGGAGGGGAGCGCAGATCGGGGGACCCAGGCGAGGGAGGGGGGGGGGGGGTCCGACCCCCCCTCCCCGCCGCTAGGCCCAATACCCCCGTCCTGCCCGCTACCCCTCCAGCTCGGCGGCCGGCTCCCCGCACCCACCGACGGGCGGATGCCGCCCCTAGAAATGTGCCGCCTGAGGCAAAAGTTTCACCCCGCCTCATGAGCGGGCCGGCCTTGCATGCAAACACACGAACAACATAAAATCTCAGTGCAGATAGTGGCCTTGCTGAAAAATCATCCAGGGCACTGGCACTGCAAAGTAAGGATGCTACCCATTATGCTACTGTACTGTACTAGCTACTGTGTCAGCATGCTGCCTTAGTGCATACAGCCTTAGAATGGAGCATAATTTCAGGTCATTACATACAGCATGTGTCCAAGTTGTACATACGATTCTGTAAAATTAAAGGAGATCTAATACCTAAGGGAAGCACAGAGGTACGTTCATGCTGGATTTACCTACCAATGTGCATTGTTCTTTCCTCTCGTTCCCTCCAGTCCCTTTAATCAATCCTTGAAAAATTTGACTTTAGGCTAAAGTAAAATCTTCAGACAGGAAGAGGTAGGCCTGCAGCATTGTTCCCTGCTATTACCCTCCCATGTCCTCTTCATCAGTCCCGGGCCGCCCATGAGGCAGGGTGAGGCAAGTTCCTCTGGTGGCGGAAATTGGGTGTGGCTCCCACCTGGCCGAGCTGGAGGGGGTAGCAGCCAGGAAGGGGGAGCAGTGGGGTCACTTCTCCCCGTCCGTGACCCCCTTCCAGCTGTTTGCCTATTTGTTCCACTGCTCGCGTCACTTCCTGCAATGCCGCCCACTGTACTTTTGCAGTACAGTCGGCGGCATTGCAGGAAGTGACGTGAGCGGTGGAACGCAACACCTGGAACAGAAGAAGGAAGGCGAGTCATTGCTTCCCCGCTCGCTGATAACTTAAATTCTGGGCAAATAGCTAGAGGGGGAGCCCCAGGTGAGGGGGGGGGGGGGTCTGACCCGCTGTGCCCGCTGCTACCCCCTTCAGGCCTATACTGGGGGGCAATTATACTACCTTTGGGGGGCGATGGCAGCGGCATCCTCACAAGTTTGCCTCAGGCGACAAAAAGTCTAGAACCAGCCCTGCTCTTCTTCCACACCCCACCATGAAGTGGGAATGGGGGGGGGGGGGTGATAGAAAGGAGCATTGCAGCAAGCCTTCATCTTCCTGTCGGAAAATTTGACTTTAGCCAGCCAAGAAGTGATTACTGGGACTAGGAGAATGAGGTAGAGGAATGGACACAGGCATGTGGATCCAGCAAGAAAACACCTCTGTGATTACCTTATGTAGGTTTGTCTTGAGTCGGTATCTTTTAAAGCTAAAAGTGTTCTATGAGCCAGCAGCTCGGCATCCATGCTTGACTTTCCTAAGCAGAAGTCTTTCATTTTGGACAGATGCTGGAAATAATAACCTGCAAATCTTTTCTAACATGGCAATACTGTACATTGCAGTAATTTCAGAAGAGAGCTTGTAAGCTTCTTTTAACTTACTATACACATTTCTCCTGGTTCTCATCCACCATTGCTTAGCTGGATATTGTGTTGCATTACAACCACCTTTCCTAGTCATAGAGCCCGAGCAGAACATTGGGGAACCTCAGTGAGCCAGAAAACCTGGACTACATTTATTAAAAACTGTGTACTACTAGGAGACAAACAAAAAATGTAACCCTGCCCCTGGGTCATATCATGGCCCACAAAAATTCCCACTGACTTTTCAGTTCCCTATACTTCCATGAAGACACGCACCCTAGTGTCAACTTCCACACAAATAAAGCATGCACATGTGGGGGAGGGATTGTGCTTTGTAATGGGGGAGCTAGCCAAGTACATAGGAAACTCATTGTTTTAAAATCAAGAAGTTTTGAATCATGATGCAGGATGCTTTTACTGATGGCTAACAAGGTACAATACTCTACTGCTACTACTTCATTGCTTTAAAATGACAGCTAGAACTAGTAAGGTAAACCCACTGAAAAGAGATCCCACATAGTCAGATCATCCACAAGGCAATTAGTGTAGCTGCCTGGAACTTGGATAGAGACAAGGGGCCATAATTCAGTATCTCAGAAATTTAGGATATTGTAAAAAAAAAAAAAAAAAAAAGTGCAATATCGTAGAATCAGGATGTCTCATTCCATGCAGCTAATGAGCCCAAAACATCTGCCTAGGTTTTGTGAGCCTTTAAATAGTCTCTCAGTCTGGTTTAGTAAACCACACATGGGGAAGACTGCTGATATGATGGTTGTCCAGAAGACAGTCATTGACTCCCTCCACAAACCACAAACAAAGAAGCTGGTTGTTTGTAGAATGCTGTATCCAAGCATATTAATGGAATGTTGAGTGGAAGTGAATTCATGTTTTAATAAAGCCAGAAAAAAAGTGTATGACAGATATACAGTATTCCACCTTATTTTAGGCAATGGCACCTTTAAAGGGAACCTTAACCAAATGTAAAAAAAAAAAAAAAAGTTGCACTTATCTTGGGCTTCCACCCGCCCCCTGCAGATATCCTGTGCCAGTGCCGTCCCCTGCCGTGGCCCAGTTTCGTTTTTCGAGCCAGTGCGCCTGCGCGGACCTGGCCTCACGCGTCCTCGATCACGATCCAGTCCCTGTGGCTGTCCTGCGCATGCAGAGCTCAATCGAGAAAACAAAACTGAGCCACAGCGGGGAACCGGATGATCGGTTAGTGACGACGCAGGCACGTCTGCAGGGGGCTGGTGGAAACCCCAGGTAAGTGAAACTTTTTCTTTTACATTTGGTTAAGGTTCCCCTGAAGACAGGGAACTGGGAAGAATCCTGGGGTAGTTTGGCAGCCAGCAGTTGCTGTTTAGTATTTTTTTTTCAGGGCCTGGAGCTCTGGAAGAAGGAAGGAAGGTAACTGGGTGGGCCTCCCTGTTCCACCTCAGTCCATGCCTGGGAAGGAAGGTAGCTGGGTGGGCCTCCATGTTCCACCTTAGTCCATGCCTGGTTTTGAAAGCAGCCACACAGCATTTATCTGGAGCCCTGAGCTGATTTCAAGTGCTGCAAGGTGGGTGTGTGGTGGCCTCCTGATCTGTGATTACAGAGTGGACTGCTTGTTGGATTTATCCCTTATTTTTCCAAGACTGGACTGTTTTCTGGACTCTTAAGATACTCATACACTAAAATGATTTCCCGTCGAAATACAGCTGATTTGATCACTGTGATGGAATCTGCTGTGAAATTTGTAATGCAAATGTTGACCGATCGACCGATTTCCACCTGAAATCGATCGATTCAGTCGATCTGTCCACGCGAAAAATTTAGCTCGATAGCCAGCTGGTCAGGAGTGCGTCGTTAGTTGCGTTTGATACGGAAATGACCGACACAGCAATACATCACCTGTCCGCCTGCGCGCGTCCCTGTGTCCCTGCACTCTCTCACTTCTTCTGCTGTCTTAGTCTTCACTTCCAGTCCCATCCTGTGAGAAGGCGAAAGTTCAAACAGCAGAGGGTACTCTACTGTTTGAACTTACGCTTGTCCCAGTACGGGACAGGAAGTGGAGAAAAGATGGAGGAGGATGCTGGAAGAAGGGACAGCACGGATCCCGGGGACAGCGCCGGTAGACAGGTAATGAATTGTGTCTGGCCGGGGAGCAGGGGTGGCGAGGCAGGCGGCAGTTCCACAGGATGTGAATCGATTTCATGCTGAAGTCGATTCAAAATCTGTGTGCAGTGTATGGGCAGCCAATAGATCCCTCTCTGATCAGAGAGGGATCTATCTGTTGGTCGATCTGGTGGCAATCGACCAGTGTATGGCTACCTTAAGATTTCTCAGACAGTATTGAAGTAAGCTGTATTGATTTACCTGTGTTCTTGCCTTTTGCTGAAGAAAATCATATTTCTGTTTTTGTCTTGGCCTAAATAAACTGGACTTTCTAATACATTAACAGTGTCCTGCATGCTAGCGGTAGTTCCTGTGAATCCCTAAACTTTACAGTATAGCCCCTCGCGTTTAGTGACAAGATTTGTCGCTAACTCAGAGGTAAACAGGGGGAAGAGGTATTCCGTTTAAAACGCCCATCAGGGGCGTTCCTACAGGGTTTCCAGAGCTGCCATTGGGCAGCTTGCTCCCCCTGGCTGCGCCTCCTGCCGCTCCCCCACCTTCCTATGAGAGACAACACAGTCTCTTAGTGCAGCGTTGTGACCCAGAGGTCACGCAAGTGAAAGTGGGCCATTGCGTCCCACAGGAGTAGCGGTTTTTGCGGCTACCTGATCTGCTCAGCCCTGCGGAACAGGTAGCCTATTTTATTTTTTTGAGCCCACCTCGGGCTCTTTTTTAGGCAGCAAAGTAAAACAGCCTGGTTGTTAATATGTTTTGTACTGTACATACACGTTTATCTCATCATGTCACGTATCGCCTTGGGTACACTTTAACTTTCTTTGCAATTTCTCTGTAGGGAAGTGTTATGATAGTCTAACTGTTTTTCATTAACCCATTCAGGTTCCGTCATTTTCACGTGAGAAATGTTCACCTCCCATTCATTAGCCTATATCTTTATCACTACTTATCACAATGCACTGATCTATATCTTGTTTTTTCCGCCACCAATTAGGCTTTCTTTGGGGGGTACATTTTGCTAAGAGCCACTTTACTGTAAATGCATTTTAACAGGAAGAATAAGAAAAAACGGAAAAAATTCATTATTTCTCAGTTTTCAGCCATTATAGTTTTAAAATAATACATGCCTCCATAATTAAAAGTCACGTATTGTATTTGCCCATATGTCCCGGTTATTACACCGTTAAAATTATGTCCCTAATTCCCTATCACAATGTATGGCGACAATATTTTATTTGGAAATAAAGGTGCATTTTTTCCGTTTTGCATCTATCACTATTTACAAGTTTAAAATAAAAAAAATATAGAAATATTTCATCTTTACATTGATATTTAAAAAGTTTAGACCCTTAGGTAAATATGTACATGTTGTTTTTTTTTTTTTATTGTACTGGTTTTTTTTTATAGTAAACATTTTATTTAGGTAGTTTTGGGAGGGTGGGAGGTAAACAATAGATTTATAATGTAAATGTGTGTTAATTTTAATTTTTTTTTTACAGGTGTAGTATTACTTTTTGGCCACAAGATGGCGGCCATGAGTTTGTTTACATGACGTCACTCTAAGCATAACATACGCTTACAGTGACGCATCGGGAAGGGAACGGCCAGAAAAGGCGCAGCTTCTGAGAGAAGCTGTCGCTTTTTCAGCGGGGGAGAGGAATCAATGATCGGGCACCATAGCCCGATACATTGATTCCCTGGCTACCGAATCCGCGGCCGGGGGTGGGCGTGCACGCGCGCGATTGGCCGCGGGTGCGCGCGTTAGCGCGCATGGTTCCTGGACGTAGAAACTACGTCCAGGAACCAAAATAGATTAATTGAGAAACTCTTCCACCACAGAGTGGCGCTCCAATGCTGATACTATCTTCTGAGCCTTGATCACATGTAATATCATGTGATCGGAAGCCAGAAGATGATGTGGGGGTTGCATTACCCCGGGTGAAGGAGAGAAGAAGCCAATCCTGCTGCTCAGACAGATAAATATAAAAACACTCCCTGTGCTGCTTTGCATAGCCTGCCAGCCTGGGGATGGCACACATACTTCCCCATTGGCAGAAAAAAATTGGCACTGCAGCCACATAAAGTTTTACCTAATGTGGCTGCTAAAATTTTAAATCTGAATTATAAATTCAGCCTATGATTTAGACTACGTTTTAGATTTTGGCCCCTTATGTGATTGAGTTTGACACCCCTGTTCTACAGTGTGTATGTTGTTCAGTTAGTATGCAGCGCTACCACCCTCTTCTGTAGCACCCTTTTTCCATTATGTAAATTTTTTCCCTACTACTTTCTGTTGACCGTTACTCTGAGCAGAGCATTCTGGGAAAGATATCCGGGGAAACTGCAGATTTTTGGGAGGAAAAACAATCTTTAAAAAAACCAAAACAAAATGTACCAGTGTATGTATCACCAGCATTACATCTGTATTGTTGCACTAGTAAAAGTAGATGTGATTATCAAGATACAGACTTCTGGAATGGTTCTGATATCTTACTGAAGCAATCACATTGGTTAATCTCTGCTGTCTATGAGGGGGCATAACAAACCTCAGGAGGTAGGAAGTTACCAAACCATGAACTGAAGTCAGAATACAACCCATAAAAAAAGAAAAGGGAAAAAAGTGCTTATATGTATTAATTGAACAAAGAGCTTGGCTGCCAGCACACCTATGCCTGACCCGTGTGTAACATCCGCAGAAATGGCGGCTGCGGGCATGCAGGGTGTCTCTGCAGCCGCCTTGCCTTTCTGCTCAGGGACTTCGCCTGTGTCTCTGGCGTCTTGTACACCGAGGACGGGTTTGTCTATTGCACATAGGGTTTACGTATCGAGCTGTCGCGCGCGCAGACAGGACCTTTATGCAGGGAGGGGGTGCGTCAGCTGACCGGCCGGTCGGCTGACGTCAGAGGAGACTCACGGCGCTCCGGATTGGCTGATTGTTGTGGGCACGGCTGTGGGGTCTCCTCTGCTTCATAAGCCTTCAGGGTTCACTCGCAACTTGTCTGCTGTTGCGAATACTCACGTGTTAGTGCTCAGACCTTAGATAGTATCCGGTGTGCTTTGATCTGGGAGGAAACCAGGGATTTCACACAAGACAAGGATTATTGTATTACTGTATTTTGATATTCTGTGTATGACTCTGGCTACCCTCTGACTCTGCTCTTGCTTATCGTTTTTGTACTTCTGCCCATCTGACTCCGTTGCTGAACCCTGCCTGATATCTTACTACTCTCTTGCCTGCCGATTCTGTTCTGTACCTGACCGCCTGTTACTGATCCTAGCCTGTCTGACCTTTCTACTCACCAGTGAGCCCTTGTCACTGATGAGGTATTCTAATAGTACCCACCAGCTCCTCTGGTGAGGTTTAGCCAAACTAATCAGTTACTGTGTTCTAATAGTACCCACCAACTCCTCTGGTGTGGATTTGTCAAACTATTCAGTTATTGTGTACCAATAGGGCTCACCAGCTCCTCTGGTGAGGTCTAGCTAAACTATTCTGTTACTGTTGCACCAAGCACTACATACTTTGTATTCTGCCTGCTTTACTTGCATTATTGGTGATACTGCAGATCACCACATAATCAGGTATAGCGTCTGTATTATTGGTGATTCTGTAGATCACACATAATCAGACGTCTGTGTTGCTACACCAATCGTTACACCATGTCACGACACAATTCCCAGCTTCTTCTGAGGCCTCCTATGGGCTGATTATGCTTTGCAGTGAATTATTTCCCAACTGCAAGGGACAAGGGTGATTGCTCCATTCTGATTCTTCTTGACTTGTCTGCAGCATTTGATACTGTGGATCATGAAATACAAATCCAGCGACTGAAGAATTACTGTGGCCTAAGTGGTACTGTTCTTAGTTGGTTTCAGACCTTCCTATCTGGCAGGACACAGCAAGTATGTCTGGGAACACACTACTCTAATCCAGTGCCACTTGCCTATGGAGTTCCACAGGGTTCTGTACTATCACCATTACTCTTTGCAGTCTACATGCTCCCACTGTGCAAAATAATCCAGAACTATGGCCTAGGATACCATTGTTATGCAGATGACACACCTGTATCTGTCCTTCAATCCTGGCACCCAAGACTCATCCATAAATGTGTGTCTAATGGATTTACAGAATTGGATTAACACCAGCTGGCTGAGGCTGAATTCTGACAAAACAGAGGTGTTGGTGGTAGGTGGTCCACACATGATGGATAAAGTTCAAAACGCTCATCACCTCAAACTAGCAATTGGGGGAGATACTGTATAGTATAAAGACTGTGCGAAACCTTGGGGTGATCCTGGATGGAAATCTAAAACTTAGACAGCAGGTATTAGCTGTCGTCAAGTCTTCCATCTAAGAAATATAGCGAAAATCAAACCCCTTATCCCAGCTGAAGACCTACCTGCCCTGGTTCATGCATTTGTATCCTCCCGCCTAGACTACTGCAATGCTCTGTTCATCGGATCTACAGATAAGGTTCTGCGCCCCTTACAGCTAGTACAGAATGCTGCAATCAGACTCCTAGCCAATGCCCCCCGCAGCTCACACATCACCCCAGTACTGCAAACTATTCACTGGTTGCTAGTAAAATGGAGAATCAATTTTAAAGGAAACCAGAGAGGAATGGCCAGACAAAATAGAAAATTATTTTATACATACCCGGGGCTTCTTCCAGCCCCATAAGCCTGGATCGCTCCCACACCGCCATCCTCCGCTTCCTGGATCCGCCGGTACCGGCCCCGTCACTTCCGGCAGACACGGCCAATTGTCCGCATCACAGGGGCTCCCTCCATACCTGTACGCATGCGGCTGAGCATTAGGCAGCCACATGCGTATCTGTATGGAGAGAGCACCCTGTGATGCGGAGAATTGGCCACGTCCGCCGGCCGACTCTCGGCAATGACGGGACCCGGTGGCGGCAGATCCAGGCAGCGGAGGACGACGGCGTGGGAGCGATCCGTGCGTATGGGGCTGGAGGAAGCCCCAGGTATGTATATTTTATCCTCTCTGGTTCCCTTTAAGATCTGCCTGCTGACATTCAAGGCTCTACACCACATGGGACCCAAATACATAGCGGATCTATTGGAACTTTATGCCCCTCCACGCACCCTCCGCTCTGCCAACAAGATGAAGCTGGTTATTCCCAGGATACACTTAACATTTGGTGCTCGGGCCTTTTCCTATGCAGCCCCTACTCTATGGAACTCACTTCCACAATCAGTACGAGAGGTTCCTTCTCTGGACAGCTTTAAAAAAAAAGGCTAAAAACTCACCTCTTTTCCCTAGCCTTTGAGACTGCATAATGCAGGGTCACAGCGCTTTGAGTCTCCAGGGAAAAAAGCATTATAAAAATATTGTTATTGTTGTTACTTAGGTTGATTCATTATTCAATCTAGAACTTTAACCACTTCACCACTGAGGGGTTTTACCCCGTGAACACCAGAGCAATTTTTACCTTTTAGCGCTCCTTCCATTCATTCGTCTATAACTTTATTATTACTTATCGCAATGAAATGAACTATATCTTGTTTTTTTTCGACACCAATTAGGCTTTTTTTAGGTGGGACATTATGCCAAGAATTATTTTATTCTAAATGTGTTTTAATGGGAAAATAGAAAAAAATGTGGGAAAAAATTATTATTTTTCGGCCATTATAGTTTTTAAATAATGCATGCTACTGTAATTAAAACCCATGAAATGTATTTGCCCATTTTCCCCGGTTATAAAACCGTTTAAATTATGTCCCTATCGCAATGTTTGGCGCCAATATTTTATTTGGAAATAAAGGTGCATTTTTTTCAGTTTTGCATCCATCCCTAATTACAAGCCCGTAGTTTATAAAGTAACAGTGTTATACCCTCTTGACATAAATATTTAAAAAGTTCAGTTCCTAAGGTAACTATTTATGTTTTTTTTTATTGTATTTTTTTTTTATTACAAAAAAAAAAAAAAATTGGGAAGTGTAGGAGGTAATGAGTTAATTTATTGTGTGAAAATAATTTATTTGTATATGTAAAATGCTTTAGGGTGTAGTTTTACTATTTGGCCACAAGATGGCCACAGTGAGTTTGTGTTCATGCGACCTGTAAGCGTCTGGAAGGATGCTTACAGGAAGCAGTATGAGGCTGGGAAAATCACAATGATCGCGCTGTTTCTCATAGAAGCGGCAGATCATTGCGGGGGCTTAGATCAATGAACGGGAATGGATTTTCCCGTTCATTGATCTCCGAGCGAGCGGGCGGCTGCGTGCACGAGCGGCGGAAGCGCTGACAGCGGCGGTAGCGCGGGAGGTACGGATTTCTCCATCCCTTGGTTTTATAAGGGTGGAAAAAGGGACGGAGAATTCCGTACCACGGGGGGGTAAAGTGGTTAAGGTATTCTTGCATTAATTGTCTCACCTATAAAATTATATTAGGGATGGGACGAATCCACAATTTCTTCGAATCCGAATCCGGATCCGAATCTAAAAAGGTTCTCGAATATCTCGAACCTTTCAAATCCCGAATCTAACGAATCCTGCACATAAAAATTGTGCGATCCGTGGTATAGTTGCCCGCAGTATAGGTACCCAGGCATAGGTAGCGAGGTAAAGGTGCCTTCAGTATAGCTAGCTAGGTATGGGTGCCTTCAATATTGGTAGCTTTCAGTATAGGTAGCAAGGTATAGGGGCCTTCAGTATAGGTAGCAGGGTTTATGGGCCTTCAGTATAGGTAGCAGGGTATATGGGCCTTCAGTATCGGTAGCAAGGTACATGTGCCTTCAGTATCGGTAGCAAGGTATAGGGGCCTTCAGTATAAGTAGCACAGTACATGTGCTTTCAGTATTGGTAGGTAACTAGGTATAGGGGCCTTCAGTATAGGTAGCAGGGAAAATGTGCCTTCAGTATAGGTAGCAGGGTATATGTGCCTTCAGTATAGGTAGGTAGCTAGGTATAGGGGCCTTCAGTATAGGTAGTAAGGTACATGTGCCTTCGGTGTAGGTAGGTAGGTAGGTAAAGGGACCTTCAGTATAGGTAGCAGGGTATAGGGCCTTAAGTATAGGTAGGTATGTAGGTAGGTAGGTATAGGGGCCTTTAGGTAGGTAGGTAGGTAAAGGGACCTTCAGTATAGGTAGCAGGGTATAGGGCCTTAAGTATAGGTAAGTATGTAGGTAGGCAGGTATAGGTGCCTTTAGGTAGGTAGGTACGTATAGGGGGCCTGTAGGTAGGTAGGTATTGAGGCCTGTAGGTAGGTATAGTGGCCTGTAGGTAGGTAGGTAGGTAAGTATAGGGGCCGGTAGGTAGGTATAGGGGCCTTTAGGTAGGTAGGTACGTATAGGGGGCCTTTAGGTAGGTATAGGGGGCCTTTAGGTAGGTGGGTATAGCGGCCGGTAGGTAGGTATAGCAGCCTGTAGGTAGGTAAGGATAGTGGCCGGTAGGTAGGTAGGTATAGTGGCCTGTAGGTAGGTATAGTGGCCTGTAGGTAGGTATAGTTGCCTGTAGGTAGGTAGGTATAGTGTCCGGTAGGTAGGTAGGTATAGGTGCCTTTAGGTAGGTAGGTATGTATAGGGGGCCTGTAGGTAGGTGGGTAGGTAGGTAGGTATTGAGGCCTGTAGGTAGGTATAGTGGCCTGTAGGTAGGTAGGTATAGGGGCCATTAGGTAGGTAGGTAGGTATAGGGGCCTTTAGGTAGGTATAGGGGCCTTTAGGTAGGCAGGTAGGTGCGTATAGGGGGCCTTTAGGTAGGTATAGGGGCCTGTAGGTAAGTAGGTATAGCGGCCTGTAGGTAGGTAGGTATAGCGGCCTGTAGGTAGGTAGGGATAGTGTAAGGTCGGTAGGTAGGTAGATAGAACCCCCCTCCCCCGCCAACCCCCCCACGGCCCCCTCCGTCCCCCGTGCCTCCTCCGCTCACCCCTGCATAATAATCTACTCACCTTTCCCGTGGAGCGCAGAGCGGCAGACCTCTTCGTTACTTCCCTGTTCCCTCTAGTGGCCGGACCGGCTCTTACTGATGACGTCATTGTAAGAGCCGGTCACTAGGGGGAACCAGGAAGTCGGCGAGAGGTCTGCCGCTCTGCGCTCCGCTATGGATAGGTGAGTGGATGTGGGCAGGGGGGGCGAGCGGAGGAGGCGCGGGGGGGTCGGATGAGGTCGGAGGAGGACGAGTGCGAGCGGCGATGCGGCGTCGGGATTCGGCAGATTCGTATAGTGGAAAATGGCGTCGGGATTCGAATCCACGAATCTCAAATATTTCCTAATATTCGAGGGATTCGTGGATTCGTCGCCCCACCCCTAAATTATATATTCTTCCTATTTGAAAGGGATGATAAGCTTTTCTTTCCAACGTCCCTCAGGATGGCCTCAAAATGAGAGATTCCGTGCCCCTCCCCCTAGGGAAACACAAGCCAATTAAAAAACGACAATAAATAGCTCCACCTCTTCCCCCTATCTTCAGTTTTTTGTGTTTCCCGGTCCACCCGGGAGCATAAGCCAATGTCTGCGACAAAATTTTTTATTTTTTAGCATGGCCTGGTGGTTCTGGTGGGAGCCAGGTCCCCCTGTAATTCCCCCTGTGTGGTCTCTTACCGGGTTGCGGGGCTCGGAAGGAGGCTTATATGGCGGCTGGTGCGCGGCTGAAGCGGCGTCTGAGGCGGCGGTTAGTGCGGAGACTGATGCGGCAGCCATGACGGCGAGATGGCGTCCGGTAAGGTTGGATTTTGCGCGGAGTCAGGTGTGCTTACGTATGCGGAGGCACATACGTCACGCGTACATGCGTCTAGGACGCATGAGTCATGCGCACTTTCGTCTAGGATGACGCATTTCCGGCGGAGGTACTACGGCCTCTGTGTTTTCTTCCGCCTCGTGGACTCGGCGTCCGGATGTGACGGAGGCAGAGGACAGCTGCAGGTAATTTAACTTTAATTCATTGCCTGGCAGGGGGCGGAGGAAGTTTTATTTAACAGACTCAGGGTCTGTGTTCGTCCTGACACTCTGTTTGTGCGGAATCTGGGAGATGGAGCAGCCCTGTTCTCCTGCAGATTCGATATTACCTGCTACAGTGCAAAGCGCCCAGAGCAATGCTCTTGCCTCAGGACAGGTATTATATGGTTGTTTTGGGGGTATGTGTGATTTTTGCAGAGCAGGATTCAACTAAAACTCTTTTTTCTCTGGTATTTTTTCAGAATAAAAATACAGAGAAAGGAAACAGCTCATCCAGATCCAGACCTAAGGGGGAGGTGACGGAGGAGCAAGATGGGACCAGTGTGGATACAAAAAAGCGGGATAAGAGATCGGATAGTAGTTCTGCTAGATCTGGTCGTCCTGCTAAGTGTTTAGAAAAATCCAGAAGATGTGATGTATGTGATGTAAAGTTATCCACTACTTGGAAAAAAGCAATTTGTCAAAAATGTGAAACCCCTGTAAAATCTAATACTAATGTGGTTCAAGATCTGGTCTCTATGATTAGAGAAGAATTATGTACTACTTTCAAGGCTTTTCGTACGGCAATGGTTGATCCGGGGCAAAAGAGCCAGGTTGTGAGTAGTCAAGTTTCCCAGCCTGAGGTTGCTTTGGAGGAAGGGGAAGCCTCAGAGCAGGATTCAATGGAGGAAGGAGAGCAAAGAGATAATCCTTTACTGGAGGAAGAAGCCTCTACTTCTAGGGGGTCAAAATATCTTTTTTCTGCAGAAGATACTCCTGAGTTGTTAAGGGCTATATATGAAAATGAGGGAATCCAGGTGTCGGAACCTGTATTGTCTACTCAGGATAAAATTTATAAGGGGTTAAAGGGTCAGCCTAGCAGATCCTTTCCAGTACATTCCTCCCTGAAAGAAATTATTTCTGACCAGTGGAAGGAACCGGAACGTAGAGCCTTTATACCAAGTTCTTTTAAGCGACGATTTCCTTTTTCCGAATCCGATGAAGCAGTTTGGGTCAAATGTCCCAAGATAGATGCGGCGATCTCTCAGTATTCAAAAGATTCTGACTTATCTTTTGAGGATTCTGGGTTACTGAAAGACCCGATGGACAAAAAATCGGACGTACTTAGTAAAAGAACTTGGGAGGCAGCTACGTTCTGTTTCAAGCCAGAAGTCTCTTCTGTTTGTGTGGCAGGTAATTTATTATCCTGGGTAGAAGCTGTTGAGGAGGATCTCATTAAAGGAGTTCCGCATGAGCATATTTTACTGTCTATCCCCTTGATTATGAAAGCAGTAGCTTTCTTGGCAGATGCGGCTGCAGAAGCTCTGAGGTATTCGGCCAGGGCAGCTGCTTTGGCTAATGCTACCAGGCGATCGATTTGGCTGAAAACCTGGGAAGGGGACATCACTTCAAAGCAGAGACTTTGTGCGATGCCCTTTGAAGGTGATTTGCTTTTTGGTAAAGATTTAGAAACTGTGTTAACTAGATCAGCAGAAAAAGGTAGAAGACTTCCTGACAAAAAGAAGAAAGTGGTTAATAAGAAATTTTTTTGTGCAAAAACAGGTTACTTCGCCAGAGGAAGAGGTAGAGGGGCTCAGTCTGGAATTCGAGGCAGATGGGCCTTTTCCAGAGGAAGAGGTAGGGGTTCATCTGCATTCAATAAGCCAGGGAACCCCAAGACTTCCGAAGATAAATGACTATCAGATACAGGTAGGGGGCAGACTGCAGTATTTTTTTCAGAGCTGGTGTCTGATCACCGGCAACCGTTTCATTTTGAAACTCATAGAAGAGGGTTATCGTCTGGAGTTTCAAAGTTTGCCCCCAGTCAGAAAATGTATTACAAATCTTCCAAAGGTTCGCAGCAAAGCAGATTTTTTGTGGAGGGCTGTTGCAAAGCTAGTTTCTCAGAAGGTAGTTTGCAGGGTTCCTCTAGAACAGATGAACTGGGGTTTTTATTCCCATGTGTTTCTAGTTCAGAAGCCGTCAGGGGATCAGAGATTAATTCTGAATCTCAAAGAGTTAAACCCGTTTATAAAGGAAAAGAAATTTCGTATGGAAAATATTTATTCAGTGAGGAATGTGCTGATGAAGGGTATGTTTTTGGCATCGATAGATCTCAAGGATGCTTACCTGCACTTGCCAATAAATCCGGTGCATCAAAAGTTTTTGAGGTTTGCCATTCAGAAGGGAAGTGTGGTTGCCCACTACCAGTTCAGGGCTCTTCCCTTTGGTCTGACATCAGCCCCAAGAATTTTCACGAAGGTAATTGCGGAAATGATCCAATTTCTGCACTTACAAAACGTAAATGTGATACCTTATCTGGACGACTTCCTGATCCTCAACTTAAACAGAGATCAGTTGAAAAAGGACTGTTTACTATGTCTACAGACTATGCAATCTCTAGGCTGGCTAATAAACACAGAAAAATCGAATCTGACCCCATCAAGAAGTATGAAGTTTCTAGGCTTCATGATAGACACGGACCGAGAAATTATTTCTCTAACTCAAGAGAAGAGCTCAAAGTTAATAATGTCGGTAGAAAGGGTCCAGGGGTCAGAAACTCTAACGATAAGGGAATTGATGTCGGTGCTGGGATTAATGACATCGGCAATACCAGCAGTAGAGTGGGCCCAGTCGCATTCAAGAATCTTACAGAGGAGCATTTTGAGGAACTGGGACAAGACACAGGATTCACTGGATCACAGGATATTGATAAGCAGAGAGGTGAAGATTTCACTAGATTGGTGGAGGAGTTCAGAGACTCTTTCCAAAGGAAGGAAATGGAGACAAAACGACCCAGTAAGGGTTACAACAGATGCCAGTGCCTGGGGTTGGGGTGCTCATTGTGCTCAACTACAGGCCCAGGGAAAATGGTCCACAGAGATCTCGAGGAGATCGTCAAATTTCAGAGAACTATTAGCAGTAAAGAATGCCTTGCTAAGTTTCCAGGACAGGATTTGTCAAAAAGAGGTGGTCATTTTTTCAGACAATATGGTGGTTATATCGTACCTCAACAAGCAGGGAGGAACGAGGTCGGAAAGTTTGTTAAACCTGTCACTGGAGATCATGGAATGGTCAGAGAAGTATATAATTTCATTAACAGTAGTTCACATCAAAGGAGAATTGAATGTGTGGGCAGATACTCTGAGTCGTCAGTTAATACTGGAGAGCGAGTGGGAGTTAAATCCGCGTATTTTCAATATGCTGGTAAAGAAATGGGGTCAGCCAATCTTAGACCTATTTGCTACAGCTCAGAATGCAAAGACCAGAGACTTTTGCTCTATACAGACAGGAACCCAGTCGAACCGAATGGATGCCTTCTCAGTCCACTGGGGGGAGGGACTGATGTATGCGTTTCCTCCTTTCAGGTTAATCCAGAGAGTTCTTTGCAAAGTGGTAAAGGACAAAGCCCAGATGATATTAGTGGTACCTTTTTGGCCAAAAAGATGTTGGTTTCCACAGTTAGTGAACTTGGCTATGGAAGACCCATTCAAGATACCAGTGTTTCGGGACATTGTGATACAGGGGAACGCTGTTCATCCAGATCCTCACTGGCTTCAACTTTCAGCCTGGATCCTGAAAGGGTCCTGTTAAGAGAGAAAGGGTGTTCAGAAAAGGTGATTGACACTCTTTTGAAAAGTAGAAAGCCTATCACCAGGAGAATATACTTTCGTGTTTGGAAGACTTTTTTAGCATGGAGAAAGGCTACACGTAAAGGAGTTGGTGTACCTGATGTGTTGGATTTTTTACAAAGAGGAGTGGATCTTAAGTTGGCTCCAGGTACATTAAAGGTTCAGGTGGCGGCTTTATCAGTTTTCCTTGACAAGCAGCTTGCTAGGGATCCTCTTATCATGAGATTTTTGAGAGTAATTAAAATGGGAAGATGGGTGCCAGAGAAGATTATGCCAGCTTGGGATCTACCATTAGTTCTACAGGCATTAATTAAGGATCCTTTTGAGCCGTTGGAAAGAATATCAATACATTTATTAACTTTAAAGGTGTTTTTTCTTGTGGCAATTACATCTGCAAGGAGAGTTGGAGATCTTCAGGCACTATCAGTGAAGGATCCATTAATGACTATTTTAGATGATAGGATAATTCTTAGACCAGATCCAGCATATCTTCCTAAAGTGAATTCATCTTATCATCGTTCCCAGGAAATTGTCCTACCTTCATTTTGTGATAATCCAAGAAATTCAAAGGAAAAGGAATTACACTGTCTTGATGTAAGAAGAGCGATTCTTAAGTACCTGACTACGGTGAAACAATTCAGAAGATCGAGTCATTTGTTTGTTTTATTTGCAGGTCCAAATAAAGGGTTACAGGCTTCAAAATCAACTATTTCACGTTGGATTAGAGAAGCAATTGCTATGGCATATAAAAACAATGGCAAAGCACTACCTGAAAGATTGACGGCTCATTCCACAAGATCATTATCTACGTCCTGGGCTGAAAGAGCAGGCGCATCCCTGGAACAAATCTGTAGAGCAGCAACTTGGGTGTCTCCAAATACCTTCATTAAGCACTACAGAGTGGACGTTTTATCAGATCAGGATCAAACGTTCGGTAGGAAAGTGCTGCAGGCAGTGGTCCCACCCTAGAGGTAAGCAGTTTCTCGCTTGTCTCTCATTTTGAGGCCATCCTGAGGGACGTTGGAAAGAAAAACCTTGTTACTCTTACCGTTAACGGTATTTCTTCCAGTCCCTCAGGATGGCCTAGGTTTCCCGCCCTATAGGGAAAGCGTAAGTATGAAAGTGTACGTTACTAGTTGGCTTTATATGAATATGCATATTTTGGACTTTAGTAAATTTTTTAGAATTGGTTATTTAGAGGGTGTTTCTCTATACATTAAACTGAAGATAGGGGGAAGAGGTGGAGCTATTTATTGTCGTTTTTTAATTGGCTTGTGTTTCCTTAGGGGGAGGGGCACGGAATCTCTCATTTTGAGGCCATCCTGAGGGACTAGAAGAAATACCGTTAACGGTAAGAGTAACAAGGTTTTTTGCAGCGATCTCCATGTGTTGAACTTGCATCACTAATGATCTACTTTTGACTCTGTTGGGGACGATTTTAGCAAGTTTTCACATAAATTATCACTTTTGTTTCTAGTATGTCGTTTTATTGTATTATGTATTATATCTACCTTGCTCTATTGTGAAATTAATTCTTACCCTAATTTGGCAATTTACTGTACGCAGTTGTGGATCATTGACATTTATTACTGAACAGTGATTACATAATTATTGTACCTGTGCTGACCCCGCCCACCTTTATGGTGGTTTTTAAATGTTTTTAATCATGTTTTTATGTATTATTCAGTAAAGACCAATATTATATTAGCTTCTTCTCTGGGGTGGTGCTGTTTTTAGGATATTTGTGTGTGATTTGATAGTTAAGTCTTGAAATCTTAGCACATCCCACAATGATCATTTCCACAGAATAATTGTATTGTGCTTGTCCAGATTTTTGTTTGTAAAGAAAATCTTCATATCTCTCATCTTTCTTCATGATACTTCTAACAGTGCCATTCCTCTTCAGACTACCACTGTACATTATGCCATGGCTGTGTGATAACAACAATAGCTTTTGATGTAAGACCCGACCTTGCTAGAGAATGCAACATCTCTCTACTGATTAGCAGATGGATCCTGCTTCCTGGTGGTTTTCCTTGAGGCTGTTTGCCTCTTTCATGGAGAATGTCTTCCCTCTGCTGGTTATACATAGCAAAGGCACATATTGCCTCTGTAAAATGTAAAGCTGATCTGATGAAAACCTCAGAAGCAAATCTGAGTGTCAAGCTTAATATAGATACATATACAAAAATCATTTTCAGGTTTTATTTTCAGTAAATATGAATAACTATGTATGAATAACTATGTACAGTTAGTTCAATAAATATTTGGACAGAGACAAGGTTTTTTTTTCTAATTTTGGTTCTGTACATTACCACAATGAATTTTAAAAATGAAACAACTCGGATGAGGTTGAAGTACAGACTTTTAGCTTTAATTTACTGGGGTGAACAAAACGATTGCAAAGAAATGTGAGGCAACAAAAGCATTTTATTTAACACAATCCCTTCATTTCAGGGGTTCAAAAGTGAAGCCGTCAAAGAACAAGCGACACCCATGCTAACCTAGAAATGAAAAACATATATAAGTAGATAAAAACTACTTCTACTTGCATGTTCCACACATGTATTGTGCTATCCACGTACTGATTCCTGTGAATTTTATAAAGGAAAAGCAGAAAATCCTATTCTAGGCGGTGGCCATCTTGCCAAGATAAGGGCTGGTTCAGACGGACGCTTGCGGAACGTTTACCGCAAGCATTCGGAACGTCGCGGTAAACGCTCCCATTCAAGTGAATGGAAGCGTTTACACTGAGCTTTTGCACGAGTTTACACGAACGCGGCGTTCGGGTCCCGATTTTCATTAGCGTTCGAGCTGCCCCTGGAAGCGACATGTACCTTCCAGGGGGCGGCCAACCGCGACGGCTAATGTTCCCCTAGGGGAAGAAAAAACGTGACCGCATTGGAATGCGACGCAAAGGCAACTGAAAGCTTAACCACGCAGCCGCCGCGACGCCACGCAGACGTCCGTCTGAACCAGCTCTAATGCTGACATAATATCCTCCCTGACTCCTATTTCCCTCCCTTCTCTTGCTCATTGTGTATGCATTAGCTACCCTCCTCCTCACTTTGATGAATAAATATTTATAAGTATTTATTCATTTCCAGGGCAAACAGTTAACTTTCTGACTGACATCAGGAAGTGAAAAAAATCCATTGCTCCACAAAAGCGCTTATAAAATCACATGGAAAAGCTCTTCAAAAATCGCTGTATAAATCGCTCAGCGCTGGCGATTTGTAATGTGAACAAGGCCTAAAAGCACAAGAGCTTAGAAAAAGCTCCTGCAGTGTTAACCAGCCCTAAGTTAAATTTTGTAGTCACAGATGACAGAAAGGGCCCATTCACTCTTAAAAAGCGCAAAACGCTAGTGGTTTGCATGAGGGGTTTTACCGTGATTATCACAGTAAAATCGATGTACACTTCTGCGATTTAGAGCAAATCGCAATCTGCGCTTTATTGAGCACTGTACCGCGATCAATCCAGAATCATGGCAAAAATGCTGCAGGTAATGCGTTTTACGATTGGCGCTAATCGCAAAACGCCCACGATCAGCGCTAATCGTGGCAGTGAGATCACTGCCATGTTAGAATAGCACTAGCGCTTTTAAAAGGAATTGCCCGCTAATCGCCATAGTGTGAATGGATACTAAAACCCAGACAAGGCTGTAATATACCGTATTTCCAGGTTAATCAGAGCTCTTTTTTTCCAGAGTTTAACAACATTTCTGAACATAGCTACCATGTACCTGTTCTCGTCTTTGTCAGCCTCCTATTTTCCATATGTTTCCATGGCAGCAAGTCCCGCCCACTTCACCCCATAGGACCATGTATGGATAAATTAAATCCCTGCAGCGTTCCCCCCCAGTCTTTTGTCCTCGCAATCACCTACCCCAGAAGGATCGTGCACTAACAAGGAAAGGAATCATACACATTAATTACTGCCTCCTACATACCATCAGGTTCTGCTCGCCTGGATGAAGCCTTCCTTCGGCAACTAAAGGACACCGACTGCGGGATTACCATTGCTGGCCATGGTGGAGGATAGTGCAGTAAACCTGCCGTGTTATCATCCCTCTCTCTGGTGACAGGTATGGGTACCTCCCTCCTCTCCGCTCTCCTTGTGGGTAATGGCGCCGGGCTTGCGCTCCACCATGCATTCTGGAGGTATGCGTACTTCCGGTCGCTTCACTTCCGGCGGCGCGCTATTGGTCGGTGAGACCAAGCCCGAACTGACGCCACTAATACACTGCGGGAAGGGGGGGGGGGGGGGAGTAGGCGGGGAATTGTGACGCTCGTTCTCTCTGCTGTCTGAATGGCTGTCAGTAGCAGGGAGGGCTATTTAAGCAGGAGGATAAACGTTAATTCTTTTGGCACTTAGATGTCGGACGAGTAGCAGGCTGCAGAGCGTTGCTGCTGGAGGTCAGCCTAAGCCATGGGCTGGGAATTATGTGGAGGAATTTGCCCTACCTTATACTTACCTTATTCTCTGCATTTTATTATAGGATGGATTATGACCAGGAGTCACCAGAGGGTTTAAGTGACCAGATTCAAACCACTAGGTAGGAGGCAGTAGGTAAGAGTTTAATCTGTTTTTTCTTTCAGCAAAAGAGCATACTAATGGGCATGTTTTTCTCAGCCCAACAGATGTCCAGGATGACCAGCAAAGACAACGGGTGCAGCCATATAGAGAACCGTCTAAAAGACGATCACCTAGGAGGGAGTCATCCTCTAAAAGGAAATCCCGCGCACGCTCAAGAAGGCCGGAACACCAGAGGAGTTCAAGGCAGCCAGATACACCCTCAAGCGCGAACTTAGCACCGCAAAGAGGGCCTACTCCAACAAGCTGGGGCTCAGCCTACGCTCAAACAACACACGTCTGGCAAGGTCTTAGGGCAGCTACAAATTTCAAACCCTCTCCACAACATGCACCCCCAAGCCTCGAACTAGCAGAGAAACTCAACGAATTCTACTGCAGGTTTGAACATCAACCAACCCATGTAGGAGACCCGAGCGCCACCCAGTGGGCAACCCCCACCTCTCCTAGTACTGGCAGTGCCCTCCCAGAACCAGCAGTAGTCCAGGAGTCTGAAGTACTCAGGCACCTCCGGAAACTAAATCCTAGGAAAGCCTCCGGCCCAGACGGTGTGTCATCTATGTGCCTGAGATCCTGCGCTAGCCAGATAGCCCCCGTGCTGACCTCCATTTTTCAGAAATCCCTGTCGGCTGGCAAGGTACCCTCCTGCCTTAAAAGGTCCACCATTATACCAGTACCCAAAAAAACAGGTGTTACGGATCTCAACAACTACAGACCCGTGGCCCTTACCTCAACTGTCATGAAGATCTTTGAAAAACTGGTCCTCACCCATCTGAAAAACTCCACCAACGCTCTCCTAGATCCACTTCAATTTGCATACAGGGCAAACAGGTCCACAGAGGATGCCATCAACATAAGCCTGACATACATTATGGAACATCTGGACAGACCCAACACCTACGCCAGGATCCTCTTCCTAGACTTTAGCTCTGCTTTCAATACGATCTGCCCGAACATCCTGTACAACAACTTAGCGCAACTTGGGCTTGACGGAAATCTCTGCACCTGGATCAAGGACTTCCTCACAAACAGGACGCAACAGGTTAAACTTGGCAGCTGCCTCTCCCAAATGAGGACCACAAACACTGGCGCCCCCCAAGGCTGTGTACTGTCTCCAATCCTGTTTTCCCTGTATACAAACAGATGTACCTCAACGGCTGACTGCGTTAAGATAATTAAATTTGCGGATGACACCACCATCCTTGGTCTCATCAGTGGAGGGGACGAATGCACCTACCGCAGTGAGATTGAGCGAATCTGCAACTGGTGTAAGGACAACATGCTTGTCCTAAACGCTGCAAAGACCGTCGAGTTGGTTATCGACTTCAGGAAAAGTCCACCCCCACTCAGCCCAGTATTCATCGAAGGCACGGAAGTCACCAGAGTATCAAGTGTTCGGTTTCTGGGTACCACCATCACCAACGACCTGAGATGGAGTGAAAACACCACTAAATGTCAAAAGAAGGCGCAGCAACGGCTGTTCTTCCTAAGACAACTCAGGAAGTTTGCTATGCCGCAGGAGCTGCTGTCTAGCTTCTACACTGCCACCATCGAGTCAATCCTGTGCTCATCCATCATCATTTGGTATGGGGGAGCCACCACGAGTGACAGGTACAGACTACAAAGAGTAATCAATGCAGCAGAAAGAATCATTGGTTCACCCCTGCCACCTCTGGACCTCCTCCACGCATCCAGACTGAGAACAAGGGCTTACAGGATCACAAATGACCCGCACCATCCCGGCAGCTGCTTCTTCAGCCACATGCGCTCAGACCATCGCTACAGGGCTATTTCCACCAAAACCTCCAGGCACAGGAACTCTTTTTTCCCCCAAGCAGTGCGCCTTCTGAACTCAAGTCACACACACAGGAAAACTAAATAGCACATCTGTGACCCAGGCCTAAGTTAATGTTTACCTATTCTGTGGTCACCACATGTAGCGTGCACTACAATACCTAAATTCCCTTGTCTGCACATGTTTTTTTGCACTACCTGGTATTTATCTTATGTCTTTGTCTGTTCGTCATTGCATGTTTTTTTGCACTACTATGCTTCTAATGCCTTTGTACTATGCTTTAATGCCGATGTGTACCACAAACAATTCCGAGGGTGGCAACTGCTGCACTTGGCGAAATAAATCTGATTCTGATTCATCTAGAGATCGATATAGGAGCAGATCGCCCAGGAGACATTACTCCCATAATAGACACTCCTCAAGGAAGAAGTGCTGGGCATGTGGCAGGGAAGTAATGCCGGGCAAACTAGTTTGTTAGAGATGTTTCGAATCCATGGCTAAAGAACCGGAAAAAACAGTAGATATTGCACTTATGATCAAGGAGGCTGTCAAAGAATCAATGGATCGATACATAGCTTCCTTGCCATCGCAACAGCCTACGGAAAGAACCGGAGATTCACAGCCTGGTCCGTCAAGCGTACCAGACATGGATCCTGATCAACCTAACGTAGGATTTGATTTTAGTTTGGTCCAGCCATATGTGAACGCGGTAAGGGAAGCGATGGAATGGCAGGAGGAAGAACAGCCGGGAACATCATCACAGTGTCAGAAGGAATATTATGCACATCTGAATAAAACTACTAAAACTTTCCCTTTTATTGATAAAATTAATGAAGTAATTAAGGACGAATGGAAGAAGGTGGATAAGAAGTATTCACTAGTGAACAAACTAAACAAGCTATATCCACTAGATGAGGAGAAGATTGCAGTGTTAGACGAACCTCAGAGCGTAGATGCGTCAGTGATGGTCTTGGCTAGGCACGTTACACTGCCCCGAGAAAACGCAGTATCTTTTACAGATCCTTTAGACAGGAAGATGGATTCTGAGCTAAAGAAGGTGTACACATCATCTGGAGGAGCATGTAAGCCTGCAGTGGCACTAACGGCTGTAGCCGAAGCATTAAAAGGCTGGATTCAGAATATCGAAGAAGCGATTAACGCTGGTACAGAAAAGGAGGCTATCATAGCGGCGCTGGATGACTTCAAAATAACTTCAGACTTTATAGGAGAAGCCGTGGTCGACATTTTGCGATGTTCGGCTAGATCCATGCTCCATTCAGTCATCACCAAAAGAGCACTTTGGCTAAAGGGATGGTCGGCGGATCATGGTTCCAAACAGGACTGGTGCAAGATTCCCTACGATGGGAAAAATTTATTCGGCCAGGAAATGGACACAGCAATTAAACGAGTTACCGGAGGTAACATGGGTATTATTCCACAGGATCGTTGCAACAAAAAGCAATTTACAAATCAGAAACCAGGTTATCAGCAGACCAGGTATAGAACAGGTTCAAACTTTAGAGCTACTGGAAGATTCAGAAGGAACTGGCAAAGCTCTCAGTCCAATCTCCAACGTCTGAACAAACAGAAAAAGACTACCCTGGGGTCTAGCCAGCAAAAGTCTTTTTGATCTACAATCCGTCCAGACATTGCCGGTAGGCGGAAGGCTTCAAGCCTTCATGGATGTCTGGGCGGACAATATCAAGGACCCCTGGGTAGTACAGACGGTAGCAAGGGGTCATCGGTGGAGATTCGCCAGAAGACCTCCAGATATCTTCAGTCACACTCGAATCCCAGCGGCCCAGGACAAAAAAGAGATTCTAAAGAATTATGTTCAGGAACTTTTATCAAAAAATGCCATCATAGAAGTACCACCTTAGGAGAGGGGCAGAGGAGTTTATTCCCCGCTATTCTTTGTCAAAAAGAAATCAGGAGATCTACGTCCTGTGATTGACCTCAAGTACCTGAACTCGTATATCATGCTGAAAAAGTACAAGATGGAGACACTACAAACAATTACCAAAGTGGTGATGGTGAACGACTGGGCCCTGTCAGTAGATTTAGAAGACGCCTATCTACACATTCTTATCCATCCGGGCTATCAGAAGTTTCTCAGGTTTGTGGTAGCAGACCTGCACTTTCAGTTCAGGTGCCTACCATTCGGCATATGTACTGCTCCCAGGACTTTTTCAAAAGTATTGCTAGCTCTGGTAGAGCTGTTGAGGATAAAGGGTCTCAGACTCTTCCATTACCTGGACGATCTTCTCCTGCTGGAACAAGAGCCTCAGCGGATACTGCTACACAGACAATACCTGTTGAGCGAGCTACAAAGATTCGGCTGGAGGATCAATACCAGGAAAAGTCAACTAGTACCGACCCAGGAAATTATATTTCTAGGAGCATTGCTACAGACTCGAGAGAATTCGATAGGCCTTCCGTTAGACAAGCAGGAGAAGATCGTCCAGCAGGTGACGAACATGCTCGTAATATCGTCAACAGCGGCCAGACAATGCCTGAGTCTGCTAGGCACATTGACGTCTGCTATACCAATGGTGAGATGGGCTCAATGGCGTTGCCGGGGCTGGCAACTGGGTTTCCTCAACCAGTGGCACACGAAGAAATTGTCACAGCAGATATTAATAACAGCCCTCATGAAGGACAGTCTACTATGGTGGACCAACAAGGAAAATCTGAACGTCCCTCTCCAGATCATCCTTCCCTCCCCGATCATACTTACTACAGATGCCAGCCAGTCGGGGTGGGGAGGACATATGCTCACCCACACGATTCAGGGAACCTGGAGAGAACGCATGACGGTAACGCCTGCAAATATATTAGAACTAAGGGCAGCGTGTCTAATTCTGCACAACTTCAAGGATTGCCTAAAGCATCAATATGTACTTCTACGCATGGACAACCGAACAGCAGTGGCCTATGTGAAAAAACAGGGAGGAACAAGGTCCAAGAAATTAATGGAGGAGGTAGCTCCAATATTCCATCTAGCAGAAAAGTATTTCATCAATTTAACAGCTACTTATCTACCGGGGAAGGAGAACACGACTGCGGACTACCTCAGCAGATCCAGACTGGACAACAACAAATGGTCCCTGAACGAACAGACCTTCCATTGGATTTGCAACCAGCTGGGGACTCCAGAAGTGGACTTAAAGAGACTCTGAAGCGAGAATAAATCTCGCTTCAGAGCTCATAGTTAGCAGGGGCATGTGTGTCCCTGCTAAAACGCTGCTATCCCGCGGCTTAACGGGGGTCCCTTCACCCCCAAACCCACCCCCGCAAAAGTTGGTCGCAAACTTGGTCGTAAAATTCTCTTCCTGGAGGCAGGGTTAATGGCTGCAGCCCTGCCTCTCAGCGCCGTCTATCAGACGCGCATCGCCGCCTCTCCCCCGCCCCTCTCAGTGAAGGAAGACTGAGAGGGGCGGGGGAGAGGCGGAGATACGCGCTGACAAACGCGCGGGGGGCAGGGCTGCGGCGGTTAGCCCTGCCCCAACCAGGAAGCGCTCCCCCGCTGCACCGAGGGGATTTGGGGGTGAAGGGACCCCCGTTAAGCCACCGGATAGCTGCGTTTTAGCAGGGGCACATACATGGCCCTATGGGGTGAAGTGGGCGGGACTTAACCCTATCGTGCTGCCATGGACACATCTGAAAAAGGAAAATTACCTGCAGGTAAGTATCCAATTTTCCTTAATTCTCTCCAAAGCAGCATTGAGGCGAAAAGAGGGAGGGCTGCATTGTGAGCCAATCATGTTTCAGTATTACACAGAACAGTGTTGTGAGAATTAGAGATGGGCCGAACCTCTGATTTTAGGTTCGCGAACCGGGTTCGCGAACTTCCGCAGAAGGTTCGGTTTGCGGAAAACTTCGCGAACCGCAATAGACTTCAATGGGGAGGCGAACTTTGAAAAATAGAAAAAATTATGCTGGCCACAAAAGTGATGGAAAAGATGTTTCAAGGTGTCTAACACCTGGAGGGGGGCATGGCGGGGTGGAATACATGCCAAAAGTCCCGGGGAAAAATCTGGATGTGACGCAAAGCAGCGTTTTAAGGGCAGAAATCACATTGAATGCTAAATTGCAGGCCTAACATGCTTTAAAACATCTTGCATGTGTATACATCACAAACACTGGTCCACATGACAGCCCAGGGGCCCCAGGTCTCTCTCACTCACTGGGGCCCCCAAACCACCATGCGACACCTAGAGGGAAGTGCGGGCAAGCCCTGGACCTCTCACCTCCAGGGAACTCACCCCACCACCTCTAAACTGAATGCCAACTGCAACAAACACAATTGCTAACTTCCAGTCAGAGCAATATCCTGCCTCTATCTGGCCAGCAGACGCTAGTCAGCCAATCAGTGCACTGTCATACACCCTTTGCCTGCTGTACAATACCTAGCAGGAATTACATAGATTAGCATTCAGGTGGGAGGCTTCGGTTGGACGCAATCGTGAATTGCGTCGTTTACAGGGACGCCCCGTGTAGGCACATCTCCCACACGGTCCCCTCCCTGACCACGCACCTTTCAACCGCATCCTAGAAGCTGCAAAAAATAAATTTAAAATCACAAACACTGGTCCACATGACAGCCCAGGGGCCCCAGGTCTCTCTCACTCACTGGGGCCCCCAAACCACCATGCGACACCTAGAGGGAAGTGCGGGCAAGCCCTGGACCTCTCACCTCTAGGGAACTCACCCCACCACCTCTAAACTGAATGCCAACTGCAACAAACACAATTGCTAACTTCCAGGGGACCGTGTGGGAGATGTGCCTACACGGGGCGTCCCTGTAAACGACGCAATTCACGATTGCGTCCAACCGAAGCCTCCCACCTGAATGCTAATCTATGTAATTCCTGCTAGGTATGGTACAGCAGGCAAAGGGTGTATGACAGTGCACCTGATTGGCTGACTAGCGTCTGCTGGCCAGATAGAGGCAGGATATTGCTCTGACTGGAAGTTAGCAATTGTGTTTGATGTGTATACATCAATCAGGGAGTGTAATTAGAGTACTGCTTCACACTGACACACCAAGCTCACTGTGTAACGCACCGCAAATAGCTGTTTGTTGTGTGTTGTGACGGCCGTGCTGGACTACTTCGCAACATGGCGAGATTGCTCTTCCTCACTCAGTGATGTCAGGTAATGTATGACTTCCTTCTCAACTTTCCATAGCACTGTTAAAAAGCTTACGTTTTGTTTTTAAATTACATTTTCTACTTGCTGTGTACTTGTTCAGTACCGCTACAATGAGAATCCTATGGAGGCGGGCAAGTCTGACATTGTGAGCTCAGTTAAAGGCCAGGGAATGAGGGATGGAATCCGGTGTGGAGCCTGAGCAACGCTACACATCCAAGGAGGGCAGCAGGCAGGCATGCACGCCCGCCCCGAGGTAGTGACCAAAAATAACAATACAGAAGGAAGACTTTCGAGGCCCTGCTGTGTATTTGAAATGAATGTACTTTAAATCCTTTAACGAGAACCAGTTATGGCGGGCAAAGATGACACCACATTCCTTTCACAAGAATCATATGGAGGCGGGCAAGTCTGCCATTTGTGACCCCGGGTAATGGCCGGGGAATGAGGGATGGAATCCGGTGTGGAGCCTGAGCAACGGCTACCACTGCACATCCAAGGAGGGCAGCAGGCAGGCATGCAATACAGGACTTTGAGGCCCTAATTGTAATGAATCAACTTTAAATCCTTTAATGGGAATCCGTTATGGAGGGCAAGTCTGCCATTGTCACCGCGGGGAATGAAGGTTAGATTCCGTCCCGAAGTGGGAGCCTGCTGAGACCCATGCTGTAGCTGCCCTGACCGTGCTTTGCAGACCAGGCATCTGTGGTCAGATGGACCCTTGAGCCAGCGGAAGACAAACCAAGTCGAAAGCATTTGCCAAGAATGTTTTACGGAGGGCAATTTTTGTTGGCATTTTTGTAAATTGTTTGAAAATGTAGATGGTTGTATTTTTAAATTGTTTGAAACTTTAGATGGTTGTATTTTTACATTGTTTGAAACTTTAGATGGTTGTATTGCGTTCCGGAGTTGGAGCCTGATCAACGGCTACCACTACACATCCAGGCAAGGAGGGCAGCAGGCAGGCAGGCATGCACGCCCGCCCCGAGGTAGTGACCAAAAATAACAATACAGGACTCAGGAGGACCTTTTAAGGCCCTAATTGTAATGAATCAACTTTAAATCCTTTAACGGGAATCCGTTATGGAGGGCAAGTCTGATGGTGCCTTCACTGCGATTCTAACTAATCTGTCCCTAGGAGAAAAAGTCTGCAGCAGCTGTCCCTTTCCTCTCTCTAGCAGGCACACGAGTGAGGCTAATGGCCGCCGGAGCCTGCCTTATATAAGGGGGGGTGGGGCTCCAGGGCTTAGCGTAGCCTGATTGGCTACAATGCGCCTGCTGACTGTGATGCAGAGGGTTAAAGTTGACCCTCATAGAGCATTATGGGGCGAATCGAACTTCCGGGAAAGTTCGCCTTCGTCGGCGAAGGCGAACCACACGATGTTCGCCTGGAACCGTTCGGCCCACCTCTAGTGAGAATCTGGTTAACAATATTGCATAGTGCTTCCATGAAGGGAAAGTTAAAGGATGATTCATCAGGGCGACTGACTGCCTTTCCCCACTGTCCAGTAAGAAGGCTGAGTCATTATCTTACTGCATTGTTGAGATGGGAGAAAGGTGTACAGTATTGTGTGGCCAAGCTCAGGGGTGCCTGGTCCACCAGGTCAACCAAGTGGTCCCCTGGGGTGCTGTGCAGGAGGGGGGTGCTGCCATGAGGATTGTGGGACCCCCCGTGATGAACTGGCTTGTGGCGCCAGTTCACTCCCAGCAGCCCACAGCTCACCTCAGCCCATATCCCCCAACCGTCCCGTTTTGCTCGGGACTGACCCGATTTGGGGGGGCTCTCCCGCTATCCGGGGAACCCCGCCTTAAGTCCCAGCTGGCTGAGCAGAATGAAGACGGAAAAAACGATCGAGACGCCATCCGCACTAATGAAGGATGCGTGAGTCAGCTTCACTCCTCCCTCCCTCTGAATGGGCTGTGAATGTGTGTCTCCCTATGCAGAGTTTGCGCAGCAGGCAGGCATCTTACCGTTGATCCATGCGTACCGTTATCCGCCTTCAATCTGCTTCCTGTGACGTCATAGTAAACAGGAAGCAGAGAGACTCCAGTTGCCGGTACGCATGGATCAAAGGTAAGATGGCTGCCCGCTGCGCAAACTCTGCATAGTGCATACAGGGGAACACACATTCAGGCACGTTCACAGGGGAGGGCTCTGGGTGCTCAAGCACCCCCCTTTTTGGTACAGACATCATTGTGGGCCCTTCCTCCGGACTTCTTCTTTAGCTGCTCGGGCAGGAACTGGCCGGGGGTAAGGGAGGAGATTTCCACCAGGTTGTCTCCCCTTGTTCATTTCACCAGGGTCAGGATCGGTGTGCACTTACTGCTGCACACTTAGCGCTCAGCCTCAGTGTTTGTATCTGCCTGGCCAGTGCAGAGGAGTTGCGGGGAACTGGCAGAGCTGAATTCCTGCTTCCTCTCCTTCATGCCCCCTCCTATTTCAGCTAGGCTCCTGTAACTCCGCCCCAATCTAGAGTCTCCCGAGCTGCACAGTGCATGCATGCACAGCACACTCCACAGAAGGCTGGCTGCTGCAGGGTTGACTGAGCCACGACCAGGATCCTGCAGGGACGCAATTCACACCGCAGTGAGGTGACACAGAGAGAAGAGTGTCTGTAGCTACTACTCTGTCAGGAAATGCAGGCATGTGTGTGTGTAGTACATGGGGCATTAAAGTGAAATATTGGGGGAGGGTAGTGGCTGAACTATGGTGGGCAGTGGCATCACTAAGTCAGTTTGTAAACTGCAGCAGTAGTTCCCCAAACCTCTTTCCCCCACCACAGAACTTGTAGCCAATATCTGGCAGGAAACTTACCTGTACCTGCAACAGTAGTGAATAGAGAAGATTGGGCAGTGATCAGGCAATCACTTCTTCACAGCTGTCAGTGCATCTCTCTCTCATCATTAAGCAGCAGCTCTTCACTACAGAGAGCAGGGAAGTCCTGGCTGCTGGGAGAGGAGGCTTGGAGGAGCAGAGTGCAAAGGCAGGAGCATTGAAGAGGAGGGAGAGCCTAATCTGATGTCACACAGATATCTGTCAGACAAGCTCAAGGTACTCACAGCATTGCATCTTCCTCCCCCTTCCTTTTGAACCTATGCTGAGCCTTATGGTACATACACACGTCTGATTTTTCGTTCGGACCGGTCAATTTGACGTCAAGTCGGGCATGTGTTCGGTTGATGAGGCTGATTTTGACGGATCCGCTAAAACCAGCCTTATCAGCCGAACTATCGTTTGTACACACACCCAATTTGACATCCAAACAGCCATTGCTTTGGAAAAACCAGACGTGTGTATGTACCTTTATGGTTCCACAAAAGCTGCTTTCATCCCAGTTCCACCCAGTGTCACCCTCTCCCACCCTTCTCCCCACCAAGTGTCACCCTCCTCTCTGCCCACTGGCACTCTCCTCTCTGCCCCGAGACCCTTCTCCTACCCACTGTCACCTTTATCCCTCACCCACTGACACCCTCCTTTCCACCCACAGGTACCCTCCTGCCCACCCAATGTCACCCTCCTCATACCCACTGGCACCCTCCTCTCTGCCCACTGATACCCTCCACTTTCCACTAACACGCTACTCCTACTCACTGGCACCTTACTCCCCCACCCAATGGCACCCCTCTTTCCACCCAGTGTCACTCTCTCCCACCCACTGGCACCCTCCTCCGCAAACTCTTTTCTCCCATTGTTACCCTCCTGCAAAAGCAGGGGTGTGCCTTAAGGCCGCACAAGGGGCATGGCTTAAGTGTCCCTCTTTCACATCTTCAAAAGTTGGGAGGTATGCCTCAGCCTGTGGAGTCTTCCGGCAGACAGAGCAGGGCTACAGGAAGATGGTGTCCGAAGCCCTGCACTGGAGACTATTTGTGCCTCCAGTACAGGGCTTCGGGGGCCATCTTCCCATAGCCCTGCTCTTGCCTTCCTTGTCCCCTTCTGTGCCACCTGTCTCTGTTCCCTCAGTGTCTCCATCTGTGCCACCTCCCCTCTGTGCCCCCACTGTGTACCTCTGCTTCCACTGTGTTCCTCTGCACCACCTCTGATCCCTGTGCCTCCCTTCTGCCCCTCTTTATCCAAGGCTGGATCACAGGTTTGCTTTAAAGAGAGTCTGAAACCTCAAAAATTACCTGTTTTTAATAGCCAGACCTCTTCAGAACTAATGCCATAGCTAAAATGCCGCATTCCCGCGGCAAAACCCAGAGGCAAATTTCAGTGCCTCTATCTGTGAGGCATAGCTTTGTGTAGTAGCTCTGCCTCTATTTGCATCAATTCCCATGGATAGCCACCTCCTCCCACCCCTCTAAGTCTTCTTTCACAGAGAGGGGGGCGGGAGGAGGCAGAGATTCGTGAAGATTGATGTAGATGTAGCTTTAGAATTTCTAAAACTGGTAAGTTTCCAGCACTGGCACCTCTTGCTAAGCCGGTAAACTGCTACACTATTTCACAGTTTACTGCAAAGGCAAATGCTGAACTTGCCCAACAGTCACCATATTGAAGAATGGGGGATTTTTATTAGTTAGTAATAAGAGTCTTTACAATTAAGCAAAATACACTTAAAAACTATTTTACTTTATTTTTTGTATTAAAAGTCAAAGTCATAAGCTTTGTTGTGGTAGTTGAGTAACTTTACTGTCACTAATTTATTTTATGTGACAGAGCTCCACCCAGTGGTTAAGCTTGAAGTTGCAGTGTCAGCCAAAATGACAGATTTTTTTTTACCTCCCTGGCATTGATTTTTTCCAGAATTAGAAAGCTGTGCAATTTTTCACAGGCTTTTAGACCCTACAAACAAGGAAAAAAAACATACCACAGAGAGATCTGCAGCAGCTCCTGCATATAACTCACTCAGGCACAGGATCACCGCTAAGGGGGTTAAAGACCATTAAGATGCTTTAACATTTTTGTTCAGGCAAATCAATAGGGAAAAAATCCTGTTATGCATTTGAGAACCTGAGTACCAAATCAGCCTCCAATGCCTCACCTTAAAGGACTCGCAAATTGAAATCTTTAATGTATTTTTACCTTTTTTCTTCCAGCCCCTAAAAGGAATTTGGATTTCTTGCCGCAGCTCCAGTCCTCCCTGGTCCCACTGGAAGCCTGTATGGATTGCTGAACCCAGATGGTTCGGCGCCTTCTGTGCATGCGTGCGCCCATGTCACTAGGCGCATAGTGTGCAGTAGTAATGCACAGGCACAGTACGCGCCTGATGACGTTGGTGCATTCGCCTGTGCAGGAGCACCGACCCATCAGGTGTCGACGATCCATAAAGGCTGCCAACCAGTGGCGTAGCACTAGGGGTTGCAGAGGTGTTGACCGCACTGGGGCCCTTGGGCCAGAGGTGCCCTCCCTCAACCGCAGTACTAGCTCTCTATTGGTCCTGTGCTAGTATCACTTTTATAGATGCTTTGAATACTAGTAATCATTACCAAACTGTTACTCATCCCCTTCTTGCGCCTCTGACACTGTGGTTGTCCTTGGCAGGCTTTGGGGCGCCGTATCAATTGTTATGTATAGAGTGCTGGGGGGAGGGCGCAAAGTAAAACTTGCACAGGAGAAGGAGAGAGAGAGAGGGGAGAGGAGACCGGCACTGCAGTCAACTGTTTATTCCATAGTGTGACAAAGTTACAAGCATAAACAACACATTTGTGCAAACATGCAACATACCAGTCTGGGCAGCAGTGTGAGTGATGGTGGGTGCAGGGCACTATAAGCCTTACAGCCGTTTCGCGCAGATATACGCTTCTACGGAGGCTCTGGTGTGGGCTGGCTGCTGGCCGGGTGTTAAATACACTCTAAGGTCAGCATTTGGCGTGTCAGCGACGATAGAGACCGCCCACTTCCCGTTTGAACTCCCAATAACGTGTTGGAACGCATATGCATTCCAGCTGGGACTTCCTGGCTTCTGGCACTTCCTTACTAGGGTTGCCCAAGCAGACCACACTTATTAGGTGGCTGCTAAGTGCTATTGCATGCATGGGAAAACGTAAAGTAGGATATGCGCCATATTGTGGCCAGAATTGAGTATACAGTGCAAATAATAAAATAAAATGTGACACCATTCATTAAATAGATAGTGATCATGTGAATTTAATTATGGGCAGGTTACTGCCTAAGTGACATATTGATTATTATTTTGCAGGAGAACAGAGGCGCCAAAAGGATAAAAGAAAGCTAAATTAGCTTAAAAACCAAATTCTTGGTAAATAGAGGAGGTAGTGGTGGACTTACCTCCTCCAAGTAGACACACGACGACTGTAGTAAAGACAGTCAATAAATTTTATTTATGAACTCCAAATATGCAAGGCGTTTCGCAGGTTTGATCCCGCTTCATCAAGCAATAACAACGGAGCAATAGCATATGTGGTCAGTAGAAGAGCCAGGCACCTCTGGCTCTTCTACTGACCACATATGCTATTGCTCCGTTGTTATTGCCTGATGAAGCGGGATCAAACCTGCGAAACGCCTTGCATATGTGGAGTTCATAAATAAAATATATTGACTGTCTTTACTACAGGTGTTGTGTGTCTACTTGGAGGAGGTAAGTCCACCACTACCTCCTCTATTTACCAAGAATTTGGTTTTTAAGCTCATTTAGCTTCCTTTTATCCTTTTGGCGCCTCTGTTCTCCTGCATAATATTGAGTCCTCCCTGAGTGGAGGGTTGAACCCCCTTTTTCTCATCTACAGAGAGCGACTTCTTATTCCTGAGTGGGGTCGGGAAATCTCCCCACCTGCCTTTACAGTGGTTGCCTAATGGTAACCCTGGTTTGTGAGTATTAATATTTACTCTATCTAGTAACCATTTACCAGTACATATTACACTATTGGGGCTCTTGGTGTTCCTTGTTTTTATTATTTAACTGTTACTGACATATATATGACCTGCATCCAGGCATGGCAATAAATGTGGTGATTTTACATAAATACTATGTAATATTTCATAATTGGTCATATATAAATGTGATCAAGTAAGGATGGTGGGCTTAAAATGAGAACACCTACAAAAATGACATGTTATCAGGGTGAGCAATTAAAATAGGGGAGACTGAGTGGGGGGGGGGGGGGGAGGGAAAAGGGGGGCTATATTATACTAGAAGTATCTACTACAGCAAAACTTTATTATTTCATAAGGAGAGGACATTTTTAAAATATAAAAAAGCTATACTTCTATTGTACTAAAAGTAATACTAGATGGGCGTGAGTCCACCTGTATACCAAAGGGACTTCATTGGTCATTGTAAAAAAATGACAGCTAAAAGTAAAACTTGACAACACAAAAATTTAATTATGTATCAAATACTTTATTATAAACAACATATAATGCATTTAACAAAAACATTTTACTGGCATTGTATAATAAACATAAAATACACATTACATTTTGAAGCCCAGTTCCAGGCTTAATGAATGTAAACTCCCATCCCCCAGTTCTGCACAATTTCACAATAAAGGTAATGGTTCGTCACTAACCTTTACCAATAGTCCATGCCAGTCCCTACTTCCTGGCCTCATAAAGGCTAATGGGTGGTGCATCATTATCATTCATGTGCCAGCTTTCCCACATTGCTAGGTAATAGAGCTAGTGATCATATGACTGCCACTTTTTTTTTTTTTAATAAGCATCGGTCATTTTAAAATTGTAGTCATAAATGTGTAAAAGTCTGAATGTGGGCTAGAAAAGAGGTTGTTAAGTTTGTTATGCCTGGAGCTGGACTATAAAGCGGTCATATTTTACTCCTGTATAAAAATTCAGCACAGTACACTGTGCTCTGTTAAAGAGCCCAAATATATATACGTATTGTCATAGTAGGCATAAACCCTGTGCACATGCAATAAATAACATAGCCACAGCAGCAACCAAACTGACTCAAAATATTTATAAAATATAATCCTGTCAAAGATTACTCTCTTGGGTAACACATAATCAACTGGTGACGTGTTCAAAATACTGTGGTAAGAGAACACTCAAACAAATGCTATCTAGTAAGGGACTCAGAGAATTACAATATACATTTTTCATTTGGTTTCACTTTTAAAATCCAAGCAGCAGGTTCAAGAAAATGCTTATTTCTTTTTTACCTCTAAAAGATGGCCAAATGCTTGCAGACATTTTAATAAGATTACATGTTAGATTTGAGATCAATATCAATTTTTTTGGACTATAAGACTCAACTTTTCTCCCCCAAAAGTGGGGGGGAAAAGTCACTGTGTTTTATAGTCAAAATGCAGGGAGTTCCTAACTTGTGAACACCTGTCAATATGAACCTCCAACCTGCCGCAATGTCGGGGATTCCCTGTGCTTTGCCCATGCAGAAGAGGACACAGGGGGACACAGAGAAGGACACAAGGACAGAGGCAGACACATGGGGGATACAAGGGAGCATGGGGTACAAAGGAGGCATAATCCACAAGATGCCCCTTCACCATGGATCCAATAGGTTTAGAATATTTTTTCCCCTGGTTTTTGTCCTCTAAACCTAGGTGCATCTTATGGTCAAGAGCGTTGTATAGACCGAAAAATACAGGTTGCATAATTATTTTGCATTTTGCAGTGCTCTACAGAATTTGTAGTCATGTCATTAAAGAGACTCTGAAGCGAGTCTTAAAGCATGTCATTACTGTAAAGCACTATAGATATTCCTAAACCGCCGCATCCCGCTGCAAAATGAGGTGTTTATACCCCCCAAATCCCCTCTGCAAACTTGGGGGAGCGCTTCCTGGTGAGGCTCTGCCTCTTAGCGTGTCTGATCGCCGCCTCTCCCAATCTGCCTTCACAGAGAGGGGCGGGGAGAGGCGGAGATCCGCACGGTGATTGATGCGCATGGAGGCAGAGCTGCAGCTCAAAGCTCTGCCTCCATGAGCAGCAAAATCCACGACCAAGAAAGTAGTGGATTTTGCAGAGGGGATTTGGGGGGTATAAACCCTTTGTTTTGCCGCGGGGATGCGGCAGTTTAGCACCATCTATAGTGCCTTACAGTAATAACATGATTTAAGACTCAAATGTCAATATTGGGTCAAAGCGCTTTGGTTTCTATAGACATCCATATGGAGTGCGCTCTCACTAAGTACAGAAAATACTTCACAAAAATATAGATTCACAGTTCAGCGCACATGTGTGCTGAACTGTAAATATATATGATTTAAGACTTGCTTCAGAGTCTCTTTAACTGTCCCTCAAAGGATCTAACAACAGTCATAATCTAGTGTCCTTATGTTAGATTATGTTCATATTATGTGCGTTGCATAATACCGCATAGGAACTCACTGCCCATATAATTGCATGCGCGTGTTCACATCTCTGAGTGGTAAAGGATCACATTATACTAACTGATGCTATACTTTGGTTGCTAGATAATACCTGAGAATATGTACACATTCCATAGACACTGACCAGGTTTTATAACTCGCACAGTGTGCATTGCAGTATACACACATTATAATGCAGACATTATGCAATACGCAGTGTGAACCCAGCCTAAGTCTAAGGATAATTTTGAAGGGAAGCAAATTAACTTACCAATATGTTTTTGGAATGTGCATTATCGGGTCTGTATATTTCAACAGCCTGTACTCTAAATAGTTAAAGCTATACTCTAGGATCAAAAGTGAAGGCACTGCTACAAAACCCATCTGATTGCAGATTTGTTATGGCCATATCACCATGTAAAAATAATAAAGCAGGCAGCTCTTTGGTAAAATGGACAGCACATAGACCACAATGTTAATTATAGCTATAGCGGTGCCCAAGAGGTTAAATAGGGGGATTAGGCTACCGGGACCTGATAAATAGCGGAGTGCATTGGAATGCAGCACTCTTATCGGCAGAGGGAGGGTTGATGAGAAAATTAGGTTTTGTGATAGATTTCAGCTGATATTGCGTAGCAGGGCTGATAAGGTTAGGTATCAGCAGAGGGAAGGCTCATGTGATGGTTAGGTTGGGTGTTAGTAAAATATTAGTAAAGATTATTGATATTTTACTATTGGAATTAGCCATTCCCAATAGCATCAGTCATTTTACCAATCTTCAACGAGCAGCTTTCTATGGCACCAAAATTACCACAGAGCCCTTTTTAAGTGTACACATAAAATAAGGCTCTTAGCTACCAGAGTTTCAAGGTGTAAATAGTGGTTACATGATCCATACTCCCTGTTTATAAGCATGAATGTCCTCACAGGAATTAATTTCCCTGTGACATCACATCTTCATTTAAAACCTATGTCGTACTGTGCAATTGGATCAGTGCAATAGGTTGAGTTGGGCATGCAACAGATTCTCTCTGTGGAGTGGTCATTTGTGCTGCATTTTTTGCCATATTGAGTAGTGGGGACATCACTTTGGTTGTAATTTTTCTCATATCAATAAATCAATAAGCTTTGACATAACGGACAGCAATATTAAAGATTGAAGTTCTTAATAGAGATCTGTTTGTCATTCAGCTTCTTGCTAGATCTGCTATAAGGGCTTCATTCCAGGAAAGAGATGAAAGAGCAAACTGGCCCACATGAAGGCAGCAGACAGTGATGGCATCCAACCTCTAGTACAACAAATGGCACCTTCACCAACCATTTCTGTGTGCCTCCAGCAGGCTGAATCATGGTTGGACAGTGCACAGCCCTATCCAAGGGCAGATTTCAGGAAAGGCTACAAAGGCCCAGTGCGGTGCTGCTTGAGGAGGCAGTTGACATTGAAGATTGATTGCTACATATGGAAAAGGAGGCTGCAAAGGGAAGCATCATACATATATATGAGGAAAGGTACTGCCCAGGACAGCTGTACATGAAAGAGTGGGGCTGCCATACATGGATGTTATAGATAGAAGAGGAAGCTGCACATGGAAGGGGAGCCACCAGAATAGTTGGCCTTGGTGAAATATAAATCTGGACTTGGCCCGTTCTGACCGACAGGCTGTTGACTTGGTTACAGTAAAAAAAACATAAGAAGGAAACTAAACACTTGTGACAGTTATGGCAAGGCCATGGCTTCTAAATAAAGTTCAGCAAGACAATATACATAATAGACTCATTAACTGGAGCTGCACTTTAAATAAATTAAAAATGTAATTGACCTTTTTTTTTAATACAGTTCCATATGTACCACAATGCTATTAAAGTAATTCTAAAATAGGAATTTCCAGATATTTAGTCGATTCCTTGTCCTGGCCATATTAAAGTTTAATATACAGCAGCAGTAAAAAGTATGTGAACTCTTTGAAATTATGTGGATTTCTGCGCAAATTGGTCATAAAATGTGATCTGATCTTCATCCAAGTCTCAACAATAGACAATCACAGTCTGCTTAAACTAATACCACACAAATAATTAAATGTTTCCATGTTTTTATTGAACACACCATGTAAACATTCACAGTGCAGGTGAAAAAAGTATGTTAACCCTTAGACTAATGACATCTCCAAGAGCTAATTTAGGTGAGGCGTCAGCCAACTGGAGTCCAACCAATGAAAGGAGATTGAGCTCAGTGATTGAGATTGTGAGAGGTGTTGGTTACAGCTGCCCTGCCCTATAAAAAGCACACACCAGTTTTGCCAAGAAGCATTGCCTGATGTGAATGATGCCTTTCACAAAAGAGCTCTCCGAAGACCTACGGTTAGGAATTGTTGACTTGCATAAAGCTGGAAAGGGTTATAAAAGTATCTCCGAAAGCCTTGCTGTTCATCAGTCCTAGGTAAGACAAATTGTCTATAAATGTAGAAAGTTCAACACTGCTGCTACTCTCCTTAGGAGTGGCCGTCCTGTAAAGATGACTGCAAGAGCACAGCGCAGAATGCTCAAAGAGGTGAAGAACAATCTTAGAGTGTCAGCTAAAGACTTACAAAACATCCCTGTTAGCAAATCTACAATACGTAAAAGACTAAACAAGAATAGGGCTCATGGGAGGATATTACAGAGGATGCAACTGCTGTTCAAAAAAAACCATTTTTGCACGTTTGAGGTTTGTAGAAGAGCACCTGGAGGTTCCACAGCAGTACTGGCAAAATATTCTGCAGACAGATGAAACCAAAGTTTAATTGTTTGGAAGAAACACACAACCCTATGAGTGGAGAAAAAGAGGCACAACACACTAACATCAAAACCTCACCCAAACTGTAAAGTATGGTGGTGGTTGGGGCATCATGGTTTGGGGCGGTTTTGCTGCGTCAGGGCTTGGATGTATTGCGATCATCGAACAAAAAATGAATTCCCAAGTTTATCAAGACATTTTGCAAGAGAACTTAAAGGAATTATCAGGGAAAAAAGTACAAATTAGTTTAACTCACCTGGGGCTTTCTCCAGCCCCTTGCAGCCGACTGTCCCACACTGTCACCTCCACTCCCCGCCGGTGTCCCGCTCTCGACATTCAGGCCGACTGCGGGGTTGGCCTTACTGCGGCTTTTTTTCCACCTGCACTGTGAATGTTTTGTGTTCAATAAAACATGGAAACATTTAATTATTTGTGTGGTATTAGTTTAAAGCGGTATAGTCACCATAAAAAACAAATTTCAACAGCAACTGGTGTGTATGAAGTGATAAAGATGCTAATCCTACTTTCAAAACTTTTTCTGCTGTTATGGTTTGCAGTTATCACATACTTTAGGAGCACTGGCCCTTTAGTAGTCAGTGCCAAACAGTTGCATGCTGGGGGGGGGGGGGGGGGGTCTTTTTATCTATACTATATTCCTTCTCTTCCATTCATTTCCCTGCCTAGCCTATCTGAAACACGATCCCCTGCTCACTTGTGTTTACAAGCAAGGCTGAGGTGACTCAGCGATTGGAGAAAAGAAAAAAAGACAGCGCAGTTCCTAGTATAAACCTCAGTGGGAGTGTCTGAAGACTCTGGGAGGAGGGCAGCTAATGAATACACAATGAGCAAGAGAAGGAAGGGGGGGGGGGACGGAGGATATGATGTCAGTGTTAGCTTAGCAAGATGGCCACTGCCTAAAATAGGATTTTCTGCTTTTCCGTTATAAAATTCACAGGAATCATTACGTGGATAGCACAATACATCTGTTATGTAAGTAGAACTAGTATGTATCTACTTATTTATGTGTTTTTTTTTATTTCTAGCATGGGTGTCGCTTGTTCTTTAAGCAAACTGTGATTGTCTATTGTTGTGACTTAGATGAAGATCAGATCACATTTTATGACCAATTTGTGTAGAAATCTATATACTTCCTAAGGGTTCACATACTTTTTATTGCTACTGTAACTAAAAGGTTCCCAATATCCAAGCACTTCTTTCTACCCAAGATCCACCCTAGAAGTAAGGGCAGCAGCAAATATGGGGGAATCAGCATGAATTATGTCTGATGCAGCCACCTAAGCCTTCCATTTCACTGACAGTCTGGGCAGAGGTATAGGCAGGGAAAGTGTGTGGGTAACAGTGGCTGTATTACAGGTTTGACTGCTGAATAACAACTGAATTTTGTAGCCAGTATATAACAGGTCACTTGCAGATATTCTTCCTACCAACTGATTTCTGGGAGGAAGGGCCCCCTGTCTCTCTGCTGCAGCCAAAGTGATGGACACTTCAGCCATTTCCACCACGGCATGCTGGAGATGGAATATTAGCAATAGGCAAAGTTTACTTTTTACACAGTGTTTAAAGAAAACCTGAACTGAAAATTAAAAGTCAAAATAAGCATACACAAGTCATACTTACCTTCCATGTAGTCTACTCCTCAGTGTCTTTCTCCTGTCCCGCGCCCTGTTTGTTCACTGTGATCAAGGGAATTTTCCGTCCTCCATTTTGAAAATGGCCAGTACCCATAACAGCTTTCTGGTCAGCACACAGTTAAACTGTAACATCGCCCACTTGAGCCATAGGGAAACATGGACATTACCTGGTACATCAGTTTTCCTCTCAGCTATAACTGACAGCAACTGATATTTTACTGACAGCAACTGATATATTTCAGATCTGACAAAATATTGTCAGAACTGGAAGGGATCATTGTCAGAAGAAAATGGTGAGCTTCTGAGTGGAACTGATGGCAAGGTAACTATGTAATGTTCATTTGAAGTTACCTCATGTGTTTATTTTAAATATTTTTACTCAGTACAGGTTCTCTTTAATGCTTTTTATACCGTAATACGTAGGTTGCTTATATGATCTTAGTATGTATAATAAAATTATTACAATTATAGTGTATCCTACAAATCTATATTTGAGTACAATTCCAGTTTTGTTGAGCAAAAAAATATTCCTTGTAAATACTGTTGTATGCCATTCAATATACTTGTACTTAAAATAAGAAACACGGGGTGTAGTTTATCAATGTTCTCCTGAGCTGCATAACTCAAGTCATCCAGCAAACCCAGAGTGAACTTATTAATATTAAAGCCATTTTGCACATTGAGTATCTGATCGGATTGCTTGCATTTTCTATCCCATTTATGGGAACGATGATTTGCACTGTTAAAGGGAATCTTAACTCAAAAAAAAAAAAGTTTCACTTACCTGGGGCATCTACCAGCCCCCTGCAGCCACCCTGTGCCCTCCGGTCCCCCGCTGCCAGCTGGTTTCGCTTTTGCCGACTGGCAGTCGGCCGGCCGCCATGCGTACATTTTTACGCATTCCCGCTGGTGCAGAAAGCTATCGCGGACATTAACAAGTACATTTTTACGCATTTACAGATGCAATTCGTAGTTTTTTACGCATTGCACCCGTAACACGTAAAAATGTACTTGTTAATGTCCACGATAGCATTCTGCATCAGCGGCAATGCATAAAAACGTATTAATGGCGGCCGGCCGGTTCCTAGTCGGCAAAAGCGAAACTAGCTGGCAGCAGGGGGACCGGAGGGGCCATGAGTGACTGCGAAGGCACAGGATGGCTGCAGGGGGCTGGTAGATGCCCCAGGTAAGTGAAACTCATGTTTGTTTTTTTGAGTTAAGGTTTCCTTTAATTGGCACCTTAGGGAAGATATCTTCCTAAATAAACACAAAAACTTAAATATAAAAAATGGAATACTACTATATAATTATTTTAAAATAAAATTGGTAAGGCTAGGAATATGAAAGTGGTCTTACTCAGAATTCTCGCCTTACTACCTACTGAGTGCCAGAACAACAGACATAACTACTTGCATACTTATTCTGCAACTCAGTAGAATCTAAAGCCAGGATCAGGATACCAGTTTTATGCATTACAAGAATAAATGGCAAACATGATTTCAGCCCCCTTATGTGCATATAAAGAAACGGCCATTCCAAAGAGTTCCTTCCTAAACCTGCCAGATTGGGTGTGTGTCTGCCTGTTGCCAATCATAGGGCCTAATTCACAAAGCGGTGCTAACAATTAGCACGCTGGTGAAAAGCCCTTTATCACGCCTAAACTCAGTTTAGGCGTGATAAGTTTAGGCGTGATAAGTTTAAGCACCAACTGGGTTAGCACCGCAGTGGACAACTGATCAAAAGTTTTGCGCTAGCAAAGTCTGGTGCACTTCGCATATAGTTTAATGGCGCTGCTTTGCGCGCGGGACTTTGCGCGCGATCTAAACTTCTCTAAACTTATCACGCCTAAACTTATCACGCCTAAACTTGCCTTTCACCAGCGTGGTGCAATGGTTATCACGCCTTAAGTCTATAACTGGGTTAGCACCGCTTTGTGAATCGAGCCCATAGGATTCATCTAGGACTGAAAACAGATAAAAAGTGCTTCTGCTCTGGGCACATAGCACAGTAATTTCTGTGAGGTCTGTACTGAAAACAGAGTATTGTTGCCATGAAAGAAGTGCAATTTGAGCTTACAGTCAGTAATATAAACTTATAGCTGACTGCAAGTTGAAATGGTAAGATAGTAGTTAGACTAGAAAATACATTTTCCCATATTTTTATCTTTAAATTTAAAAAGAACAACTATCACAAAACACTTACTGTACATTCATCTTGTTATGGGAGTATCAAGCAACGATTCATAAACCCATATGTAAGCTTTGTAAAGGTTTTTGTTTCCTTTTATCACATTCAAAATTCATCTTTTCAAAGTTTAGGATCAGGACCCAGCTACTATAGTCATGTCACCACAATACATTTCCACTGGAGTTTAGTTTAGGAGTTAGTTGAGGAGACTAGTGAAAAACAAGTAGAGTAGCACACTTCATTGTTCTAGTCTCCACGTCACCGGCTAATATGAATCGGAGTGCAAACATTGCAGTAACATCATTATCTTTCCCTTTTTATGCATTCATGATGCTTACATGCCTTTGTTTGATGCTGTAAACTCAAGAGTTCACACATCCACTAGACTGCTATTCAACTTTACATTTTAGGTTGTTTGGTGATAGTTGTCCTATAAAGGGTACCTAAAGCCAAAAAAAGAAAAGAAAGAAAACTGAATACTTATCTCACTAGTGAAAGCCTCTGGATAGTCCAGAGGCTTCCCGTCTCCTCTAGGTGCCCACCCAATCCATTGCTGGGGCCATCTGAACATATTAGATAACAGCTTGTCAAATATGTTCTTGCAGCCGTGCACATGCACCAGTACAGCCCGTGACTGCACAGAGTTGCTCATGCACAGCTCCGTTATACCACGAAGGCGTGGGCTGTACTTGTGCCTGCGCAGCCATGCTCATACACATACGAAAGCCGCAAAGAAGAGGGTCCCAGCGTGCAGCAGTAAGTGGAGGAGGATCAGAGAAGTTTCTAGATTATCCAGAGGATTCCCACTACTGAGGTGAGTATCTAATTTTCTTTTGCCCCCAACAGGTTTGCTTAAAGAGACGAGTCTTAAACTAGTTTTTTGCTTACCCAGGGCTTCCTCCAGCCCCATAAGCATGACTGCATCCCTCACCGTCCTGCGATTTCCCGATCAGCTGCAGTGAGCCCCGGTAACAGCCTCAGTGACATTACTCTGGGTCTACTACGCATGCGCAGTAGGTCCGCGCATGCGCAGAAGACCCTGACTGGCTTCCACTTAGCCCGTTACCGGGGCTTACCGTGGGCTGAACGGGAGAGAGCAGGAGGACGGTGAGGGACGCATCTGTGCTTATGGGGCTGAAGGAAGCCCCGGGTAAGTAAAAAACTAGCTTAAGACTCATCTCTGAGTCCCTTTAAAGTATTTCACCAAAGCTGAAAATCCGGATATATTCAACTTTTAGGGAAAACAGTCTAAAGTTGGCCATATACGATAAAAATCAAAGCACATGAACAGAGGGGAGGAGAGGGGAGTGATGTTTTCACAGGCTGAGAGCTGGAGATGCAGATCAGCTTGCCTGTGTGTATTGATCACAAGCAGAACATGGCTGCTGTCATTGTATCATAGGAATAAATAATCATCTACTGTTAAAGCAGTTTTCAGCTAGATTTGCTGTGTAAACTATCTAAACTTTAGATAGATATATATAGACAAGTTACTTGTTATAGTTAGCTTTTCATCTCAGATCCGCTTTAAGTAGAAAAATATGAATTGGTTCACGCCCAGTGTGTTACCAGAAAACACAAATGTACTGAATGAGTGAATAATACCTAATGCACCATCTTTAAAAAATGGCATATGGTCTTAACTCCACTGAACACACATTAAAATAGGGAAACAAAGGAGCTATACCAAGCTCCAGGACGGCTACTCAGTATGTTCGTGTTTCACCATTCCATACTGTGTACTCCCTATCTTTGACCTTCTTTTGGACCTATTAGCCTGCTGGTCACCTATTTCTTGTTAGTCTCATTTGTGTCTCTATTTTAATGTGTGTATAGGTGAGTTAAGGCCCTATGACAATTTTTAAGGATGTTGAATTAGGTACTGTCCGTTCATTCATTCAATACATTTTAAGTTTCTGGTAACACATTGACCTTTTTATGGTTTACATACTTGAAACCTGGTCTAGAAACAACTGACTACAAGATAATGAAATTTTATTTTATTATTTCATCTCTATACTTAGTAGTTACTCAGAGACACACCACAGATCCAGCTGTGACGCTAGTGAAATGTATAGTGGTACTATGGTAAAACAGTCCTTGGATTAAAAAAAAAAACAAAAAAACACATACATACAGGTCAACATTTTTACTTGGCTATAAAGTGATTTTCCCCTTTTATGTCATAGTGTTCACTCATTCCTCACAGTAAAGGTGTTGTAGGGAATCAACCCACAAGGGCATCAAAAGAACTTTGTTAGGCAGATAAAGGATAACTCAAACATATTACTATAAGGCAGGCCTAAAGCTTAAAAAAAAATAAAAAAAATACATGTATGTGATTACCAAAAAGGCCACATGAACCTTACATTGACCAGAAGAGGGAATATGACACATAAACATACAAAATATATACATAAAAGAGTGGCAACTTTCATCAAGGCTGGGGTTATACTAGGCATGTACAAATCCTCTCAGACTTATGAAAAACTCCCAGAGCAGCTCTACCTCAGGACTGTGGCACCTTCAACGTCCATATAGCTTTCGTCCCAGCATCAGATAATGCAGATGGAGTACTTATAAATAAAAATTGTAGCCACTGCTTAGTACTATTACATACATTTCATAACAATTATCTAAGTAAAAGTATGTAGTTTTGCATAGACAAAAATTGTCTGTTACCCAACCATAATTTTAGGTTAAATATAATAAAATTGCAGCTTTGCTGTGCAATTTTTGCCTCTACTTGAAATGATTTGTCTTTAGTAACATGGACTGTTTGGAAAGAAACCTACAATTAGCCACAAAGTATGAAAAGGGTATTTATTTTACAGAAAACTTACTGCAACCTTCTGGGTTTCCAACATAGCGTTTCCTGCACAGTTGAAAAATCTGGCCCAACATATCTGCCTCAAAAACCGGGTGGGCCAGGGCTTCTAGCCAGTTATATGGTTGCTCCAATGACTTCTTTTTGTGAAGAAAGGGGTTCTCCAGGAAACCATTGCTAACCACAGGGGAAATTGCAATAAGCAATACGAAAGAAAAGACATTACTATATGCCAAACAAATGTACGCAGTCGTCCCTTGATAAAAGAGAAACTGGAAAATGTCAAGCTGAGTAGCCCACACAGTAGGGATTTGGCTCAATCACATTTCACCTAATCCAAGGACTAAAATAAATTTCTTGGAAGAGAATACTTTTATTCAGATGAAGTAGTAATTGATGCTAAGCTTATCCAGCTAAGGCTCTGTTCTTTCAGACAACTAGAGGGATGTGTAATGGAGCCCCTCGAAAAGCTTGTTCCCAATGTCTATATTTGCTCTGTGTGTCTAACTGTAGATGCTTTAATTGTAGAGTAGAAACTGCAGGTACAGATATAGTCATATTAGGGCCTGGCAGCTTACCATGCATCTGCAGGTGTGTACAAGCGATAACTCAGGATTTAAGGGCAGGTGCAGACCTTGTGGCGGTCAGCTGGGGTTCCTTTGTCTTGTATTATTTTAACTAAGTTTTCTGTAGAATAAATTGTTTTATTTTACAGCAAATTCTACTACTTTCCAAACAGCCTGGATAGCATTCAACCTGTAGGAGTCAAAGGCTAGTCCATTTTATTGATAATAACCAAGTTGTCATTTCCTGAACGAAGTTTCTCAGTTAAATTTCCCATCTGTTTTTTAACAAGCTTCAGATGCCTTTCGTGTAGAAGCTTCTGTGTAAGATACTTCTCTCGCTTGATTTTTTCTTTGGTTTCATCAGAGACATCAGGAATAATATAGGATATGATGAACTTCACAAAGTAGACAATATGCTGTGAAACATACAAGAGGAGAATTATACTAGATACAAAGAGAAAACAGTGAAATTAAGCACTGGATTCTAAAGAAGTCTAAAGTTTAATTAGTTTGTATATGTAGTAGTAATAGAGCATACTGTTCATTGTAAAACATTACACTTAAAGTGGATCCGAGGTGAACTTTTACTCATTGCATAATTGTGTTCCTTTCCTATTGTTTATAGGGCATTCCTCAAGCCAAATACTTTTTTGTTTTAATACTCTATAAATCCCTATAAACCAAATAAACCACGCCCACAGGTTTTCAGAGAGCCTAGGCAGTAGCAAGGGCTCATGGGAGCTCAGTTTCAGAGGCAGAAGAGGCAGAGGGGAAGAGGGGGGATTAGTGATCAAGATGCAGATAAGCCAGCCTCTGTGTAATGTTTACAAACAACATTGCTGCTGTCATTGTATCACAGGAAGAAATAAACATTTTCTATTAAATCTGTTTTCAGCTTTATTTGCTGTGTAAACTATCTAAACTTTAGATAAAATATATAGACAAGTTACTTGCTATAGTTAGTTTTTCATCTCGGATCCGCTTTAAAGTGGACCTGAACTCAGCACGTCCTCTCTGCTCTAAAATATACACAACAGCATAGTAACCTCTAAACAAAAAAACATTTCTTTGTTACAGCGGATACAAATCCTAAAATAAATCTGCAGTTTCTACTTTGATTCAAAAAAGCAGACATATTGTTTACAGCCTGTGCTTTCAAATGGGCTTATCTGCCATAAGCAGTCATGTGACACAGGGGAGAGATCAAATTACAACTAGTGATTAGATACAAATGAGGGGGGATTACACAGGCTAAACTCTTTATATACTCGTACATAAAGGGTGCATTTATGTTATGTTTTTCTTGTGTCTTAAAGAAATACTTAAGTGAGGAAACTCATTTTAGGTTAGATAAAGACCTAAGTAGAGGGAAGGCTCTGTATCCAATAGAGCCTTCTGGTCCTTGGTACATCCATCATTCCTGTGTTGTCCTCATCCTTTGAAACTACTTGCATACCTGAGTAGTTCCTAAGACGTGCGACAAGCGCATGTGTACTGCACACATGCAGGACCAGTTTTTCGAGTAGTTCCCAAGACCAGCGCATGCGTACTGCACACACACAGGTTCAGCATCCCCGAATAGTTTTTCCGAAGGCTTTACGAAAAGTGACCTAGCAGGACAAGTAACTTCAGCCAGTGATGGCCCAGGAATGACAGGTTGCACTGAGCACCAGGAAGGCTCTATGGCTTTCAGAGCCAGCCTCTACTTATATATCAAGCCTGAAGAGTTTCTGTAGTTTATGTTTGCTTTAATTTATACAAACAGGACCATGAGGAATAAATATCTGAATGAGGGTTGATTAGTAATGGCAGGCATCCACAGTAACATATTTTTAATAAATTAGACAATTGACAGATAAAAACATAACATTTTATGAAATTCTATTAAAGTGGTCTTAACTCCGACATAACATTCAATAAAAATGTGTTTTCCTACTTTTTATTACTCATACAGTTATCATATTTGCTTTTGTGCACAAGTAATATTGTCTGTTTACAAGTTACACGTTGCATTTTATTCTTTTTCTATTATAAATGCTTTTTATTATATATTAAAATCTTCTAATGAGCTATTCTGAACACTGTGTGTGCCTGAAGCAGTTTCTCAGAGTCTTTGTTTACATTCCAGTGTTGATACATTTGTGTTTAACAAGTAAAAAAAATATACTGTTATCTCCAGTTTGGATGTGGATTTCAAGCTGAATAGCAGGAGAAAGTGCTTTGTTTAACCATTTCAGTGATGTTCTGCTAGATTTTGTTTTCTGGGATAGTAGCTTTCAAGATGTGAGGAATCTTTTAGAGCAAATTAGAAATACTGGCTTTCAGACCACTTTAACAATCTGAGGCAGTTTTTATTGATTTATCAACTGAATACTGATTGGAAAAAGCCATTTTTCATTTGGAAACGATACACAATGAACAGCTGCACAGCTGCCTCAGTACAAGGAGCAGTACAAAGTTAATGATTGCAGTGTTCCCACTGATACTGCTGAAATGTGATGTAATATCTAGTAGTGTACAGTGGTACCCAGGGGTGAGCCTGGGGTGCCTGGCACCTGGGTGCAAGATTTTCTCTGGCGCCTATGGGAGTGGTTAAATTAACCACGCCCAACCACATAACCACACCCATGTCCTTCCTAATCACACCCACACCTTCCACCTCTTTACGCATGCATGTGATACCCCATTCCTACCCCTCTTCCATGGGCTTGCTCCTGGCTGGCTTTGGCTTCCTGCGAGTGACAGTCTGCTAGTCTCTGGACTGACTCAGGCTGAGAGGCTCTGCGAGTGCGACGCAGTCACACACTGCGTATTTATGGCTGCCTGCGGCCACCCTACTCACTCTCGCTCGCTGACGTCGGCTCCTCCCCCCTGCCAAGCCCAAGGTGGGCTGCCTGTATCTTTCCCGTTGCGCCACACAGCTTGCCAGTGTTGCCAACCTTTCACGTTATTTTTTACTGACAAATACCTAAAAATTTACTGACAAAAGATTATTTTTACTGACAAAAATTCCCCACTAAATGCACATAAGAGACAGCTTTTCCCCATGTAAATGCACATAACGAGAGACTGCTTTTCCCCATGTAAATGCACATAACGAGAGACTGCTTTTCCCCATGTAAATGCACAGAACGAGAGACTGCTTTTCCCCATGTAAATGCACATAACGAGAGACTGCTTTTCACCAGCAAATGCACATAACGAGAGACTGCTTTTCACCAGCAAATGCACATAACAAGAGACTGCTTTTCACCAGCAAATGCACATAACAAGAGACTGCTTTTCACCAGCAAATGCACATAACAAGAGACTGCTTTTCACCAGCAAATGCACATAACAAGAGACTGCTTTTCGCCAGCAAATGCACATAACAAGAGACTGCTTTTCACCAGCAAATGCACATAACAAGAGACTGCTTTTCACCAGCAAATGCACATAACAAGAGACTGCTTTTCACCAGCAAATTCACATAACAAGAGACTGCTTTTCACCAGCAAATG